>NW_011262767.1:0-2583 GCF_000146605.3 Meleagris gallopavo
TAACACAGGACATGTATGTAACACAAGACATGTATGTAGCACAGGACATGTGTGGGGTACAGGACACGTGTGGGGCATGGACACGTATGTAACACAGGACATGTATGTAACACAAGACATGTATGTAGCACAGGACACGTGTGGGGTACAGGACACGTGTGGGGCATGGGACGTGTGTGGGTCATGGGGCACGTATGTAGCATAGGACATGTATGTAGCACAGGACATGTGTAGGATACAGGACATATATGTAGCACAGAACGTGTGTGGGGCATGGGACATGTATGTAACACAGGACATGTGTAGGACACAGGACATATATGTAGCACAGAACATGTGTGGGGCATGGGACATGTATGTAACACAGGACATGTATGTAGCACAGGGCATGTATGTAACATAGGACATGTATGTAGCACAGGACATGTGTAGGATACAGGACATATTTGTAGCACAGAACGTGTGTGGGGCATGGGACATGTATGTAACACAGGACATGTATGTAACACAGGGCATGTATGTAACACAGGGCATGTATGTAGCACAGGGCATGTATGTAACATAGGACATGTATGTAACACAGGACTTGTGTAGGATACAGGACATATATGTAGCACAGAACATGTGTGGGGCATGGGACATGTATGTAACACAGGACATGTATGTAGCACAGGGCATGTATGTAACACAGGAGATGTGTGGGGTACAGGACACGTGTGGGGCACGGGACGTGTGGGGTACAGGACATGTGTGTAACATAGGACATGTGTGTAACATAGGACATGTATGTAGCAGAGGGCACGTGTGGGTCACGGGACACGTATGGGTCATGGGGCATGTATGTAACATAGGACATATATGTAATATAGGACATGTGTGGGATGCAGGACATGTATGTAGCACGGGACACCTGTGGGGCATGGACATGTATGTAACATAGGCCATGTATGTAGCATGGGACATGTATGTAGCACGGGACGTGTGGGGTACAGGACATGTATGTAACACAGGACACGTATGTAACGCAGGACATGTGTGGGGCACGGGACATGTGTGGGACACAGGACATGTATGTAATACAAGACATGTATGTAGCACAGGACATGTATGTAGCACGGGACATGTATGTAGTACAGGACACGTGTGAGGCACAGGTCATGTATGTAATATAGGACATGTATGTAACACAGGACGTGTATGTAACACAGGACATGTATATAACACAGGACATGTATGTAGCACAGGACATGTGTGGGGTACAGGACATGTGTGGGGCATGGACACGTATGTAACACAGGACATGTATGTAATACAAGACATGTATGTAGCACAGGACATGTATGTAGCACGGGGCATGTATGTAGTACAGGACACGTGTGAGGCACAGGTCATGCATGTAACATAGGCCATGTATGTAGCACGGGACATGGTGTAGCACGGGACATGTGTTGGACATAGGACATGTATGTAATACAGGACACGTATGTAGCACAGGACACGTGTGGGGCACAGGACATGTATGTAGCACAGGATATGCGGGGCATGGGACATGTATGCAATATAGGACATGTATGTAATATAGGACATATATGTAACACAGGACATGTGTGGGAGAGGACATGGATGTAGTACAGGACACACGTGGGGCACGGGACACGTGTGGGGCACAGGACATGTATGTAATACAAGACATGTATGTAGCACAGGACATGTATGTAGCACGGGACATGTATGTAGTACAGGACACGTGTGAGGCACAGGTCATGTATGCAACATAGGACATGTATGTAATATAGGACATATATGTAACACAGGACATGTATGTAGCACAGGACGTGTGGGAGAGGACATGGATGTAGTACGGGACACATGTGGGACACGGGACATGTGTGGGGCACAGGACATGTATGTAGCACAGGATATGTGGGGCATGGGACATGTATGTAACGTAGGACACATGTAATATAGGACATGTATGTAACACAGGGCACGTATGTAGCACAGGACGTGTGGGACAGGACATGTATGTAGCACAGGACATGACAACATGGGACACACATGTGGACACACGCATAGAACATGTGGGCGTACATGGTCACGTGACAACATGAGACACGTATGGACACACATGGGACACAAGTGGACACACATGGGACACACATGGACTCACATGGACACACATGGATACACATGGACATACATGGACTCACATGGACACGTGGACACACATGACAACACGGGACACACATGTGGACACACACGGACACATATGGACACACATGGGACACACGTGGACACACACGAACACACATGGACACAGATGACAACACGGGACACACATGGACACACACGGACACATGTGGACACACTTGGACACACAGACACACATGGACACACATGACAACATGGGACACACATGGGAACACGTGGACACACATGGACACACATGACAACACGGGACACATGTGGACACACATGGGACACACATGGACACACATGGACACACAGACATGGACACACATGGACACACATGACAACACAGGACACACATGGGACAAACATGGACACACATGACAACACGGG
>NW_011262768.1:0-699 GCF_000146605.3 Meleagris gallopavo
AACAAACAAACAAAAAAAACAACAAAAACCCAACAACCAAAAAAACCGGTGCTTTCCTTTATAGCACTCAGTTTCAACTTCTGGCAAGCTTCACTTCCCCCTGTTGTGAACAAACATTTTGCAAATGGTCAAAAGGCAGGCACACCACAGCAGCAGTGTTTGGTTGCCATACCAAGGATAAGCACTGCTGACATTTTCTTGACCGGTCAGTTCTGTTTGTTCCCAAACTTTCTCCTCTCCCTCGAAGCGATTTTCACAAGTAACTTATCCTTTCTAAGTCCACTTCTGCAAAGCCATAGCTAAAAACGGGCCAAAAGCGGTTCAGACACCTTTTTCCAAGTGCATTAAGTAGTTCTTTCTTCACCTCTCAGGAACACCAAGATCTCTACCCAAGTCGTGCTGCATTCTGGGACACCATCAATTATTCTCGGTCTTTTAAAAGAAGGTTTTTTTCCTCCCACTTTTTCTTGCCTGCTATGGATATCGGCTTTTAATTTTGGATATACTAGGTGAAAGAAATGGGAATGAATGCAGGCAATGACCTTCATCCTCAGAGGCTGCCAAAAGCAGGATCAACAGTAAAAACATCTTGGCTATTCATTGCATTTGTGGCTTCATATGCACACAAAGACCATTTTGCACGCTTTCTGTGCAACTCTGACCAAAGCTCTTCAAGATGTAAGCGATTTTTCCTATAGG
>NW_011262780.1:0-330 GCF_000146605.3 Meleagris gallopavo
CCTGACACCTCCAGGTTCACCACAGCTTCTCCATGGTTATCACCATCTTCCACAGCACAGCTGTAGGAGCCACTATCAGAGGATCTCACAGCAGTGATGCGCAGATCCAGGTTTCCATCAGAGAGCCCATTCCTGAGCAGTTCTGTCCTCCCTTTATACTCCTCCATCTGCTCCAGGTCCTCTCTGTTTTGGTAGTGGTGCACAAAACCAGAGGACTGGTGCTGGATCCATCTGATGTCTGAGCTCCAAGCATCCTTGCAAGGGGACAAGTAGCAGCGCAGCACGATGTCCTGTCCCACGATGGCAGTGACCCGGAGGCTCGGTGCCACC
>NW_011262786.1:0-323 GCF_000146605.3 Meleagris gallopavo
TCCAGCCTCACAGTCTTGATTATCTGTTCCTGTCTGGTGTTTCCAGTGCGTACTGCAAAAATCCAGTTCTAAGAACTAAGCCAACACCAAGTATTTTTTTTTCTGTATAAAGTCTCTGATCAGTAAGTTTTTTACAAATGTTTTAAAAGTCTTTTTAAAATATAGGGAAAAAAAAATCAACAAAAAGCCATGACTACGGTTTGCCAGAACTATTCTTACTGTTTATGCAATGAGGTCTTCTGCACTTTCTGTTGCTGAGCTGGAGTACAGAGGAGCTCACCTCCACTGTCTTACCTACTGCCAAACGGGACACATTCATGAGG
>NW_011262788.1:0-326 GCF_000146605.3 Meleagris gallopavo
CATAATGTTTTCACGTGGAATTATTGAAGGAAATATGAAAAGAGTTCCAGGTCAGTTTTCTACAGGCAATAAATGGCTTCCCCTTCACTTACTGTGTACTTCTCAGTGATGATATTATAGGAAACATATGCCAAGAACTAACATGCCACAAATTTTTGTACTTCTTTTAAAAAGGAGAGTAGAGGCTTTACTCTGAGAAAATGCCTTCCTTTTTTTTTTCTTTTTCTTTTTCCTTTTTTCCTCATCAAACACTGTAAAATGAAAGGGTTTCATTAAACGCAGTCGTGCTGGACAGTGCTTATGGACAACCAACATGGGAGATGTAG
>NW_011262792.1:0-322 GCF_000146605.3 Meleagris gallopavo
AGGCCTTGCAGTGCATGGACAGGGCACAGATAGGTAACATGAAAGGGACATGTCAGCCCTTTTATTTCCTCCTCCCTGCTACAGCATGACGGTCTCAGCGTTGAGGGAGAGGAGTGTGGCTTACCCCTGACGCAGCAGTATGGTGCCGCTGGCTGCTTGTGATATGCTGCATGGATCAAAGACTTGTGGGGTAGGACACAGAGCACATCCCTTTTCTGTTAATCATGTCATTTGATATGGGTTGTGCTGGTCCCATCTCACTGGTGTTAGGACCGTGAACTGCAATGACTTGGCCTTGCAGTGTTTGCGCAGGACTGAATTT
>NW_011262796.1:0-439 GCF_000146605.3 Meleagris gallopavo
GGAATGCCAGCTCTTAGGTATCAGAATTGACATTATCACCATCAGCACCGTTTTTTCTCCCATCAATGACAGCCCAGCCACTGTGCCCAGTGTGAGCTCTGCATCACCCTGGGGCTCTCAACCCACTCTCAGTGCCCACCTGCAGGATGACGCGTGGGGACTGTGAGTGATACCACAGAGGGATCCCAAACAGGCTCAGCAGTGCTGTCTTTGTCTCATAAGTTTCAGAGCAGCGGGTGTTGATGACGCTGGCCCCTGGCAAAGGGAGAGGAGCACAGGGGTAAAGCAGAGTGCCAGCACTCCCTGGCTACCTCCAGCTCACCCCTTTGCCACCTGCCTGCTGACTCCAGGGCATAGTCGACCATCCCTACGCGGTCCTCACTGTAGCGCTTCAGTGCTTGGTCCACGATGAGGTGCACTTGCTGTGGGGGGTAAACAG
>NW_011262797.1:0-445 GCF_000146605.3 Meleagris gallopavo
TCCTCCCAGTTCCTCCCAATTACACTCCATTACATTCCTCATCATGACACTTACTCCCAGACTTTTGGACTTTTACTGCGGAAAGACCATTTCGATCCAGAATATATGCCATTGGCCCTCACAAACACCGATTGCCTCACAAAGATGTGGCACATCCCACCAGAAAGACCATTGCTAGCCCCCAAAAAGATGGCATTTACTCCCAGAAACACCAGCTTTCTCACACATTCCTCATCTTTTATGTGGCACGTTCGACAGAAAGACCATTTCTATCCCCCAGAGGATGGCATTATTTTTTCCCAGGCATACCGGTTCTCTTCGCAATTCCACGCATTTTCTACTCTTAATTCTACTTTACAATGTCGCATTTGACATATTCTTCCAAAAATATGACATTTTCTCACTGATATACCATTTTTGTCTCAAACAGAGGTCATTTTCTCTC
>NW_011262809.1:0-378 GCF_000146605.3 Meleagris gallopavo
GACTTGTGAAGCAGTAAAACTTCTGATGAAATCTGCATTCCATTTTCTCTTGGACAGAACACCATCTCTGAATTTATTCACCAGTATCCCTTATCCATAATTCTTTTTTCACTCAGACTGTATACTTTCTATCTCCAGGAAATCCAAGTGCCTCAGAGGAACCAGTTTTGTACAAATACAGATGTTTCAACCAGAATTTTGGGAATGCCATCCGGGAATAATAAGTATTAGGCACTCTTATTTTGAAAAGAACAAGCACATAGAGATATGTTTGAGAAAAAAGATTTTTCATTTTATATATAATTTACAAATATATATATATAATTGAAAGAGACTATATCAAATATCCACAGTAACTTTATAGTTAGCTGACATACA
>NW_011262810.1:0-424 GCF_000146605.3 Meleagris gallopavo
TCTCCTTTCTAATACCTTTCCTAGAGAGAGGGGTGAAACTGCTGGGGATCCTACCACTTCAAAGGGAAAAGCTCATTCAGAAGGAGGGGAAAACAGGCAGAAATAAGATTAACTTCACCCTAGGAAGGGAACTCACACCCTGCAGAGGAGGTGGGTGGAAACAAAGATGAGGAGTGAGAGCTGGGAAGGTGTAGAAGGGAACTGGAGACCCTGAGGAGCAAATCTGGTTCTTTTTTGTAAACATAGAAAAAAAAGTAATCACATACAAGGGGAAAAAAAACACAACATTGCAGCAGACAAAAGAGGTGTGAGAGGAAACAGAGGACTTTCAGCAGTGGTCTTGTGAATGGATCACAAAGTTGTTGTGAGTCCCTATCTGCAGCACTCTCCCTGCAACAACACAAATGGTTTCTGACCATTTAAT
>NW_011262811.1:0-482 GCF_000146605.3 Meleagris gallopavo
GCTCAAGCTGCTCACTAACTTTGCCCACCTGGAGTGTAGGTGTGTAAAATCTATTGTTCTCATTCAGTACCATTCAGTACAGTATTAATATATAGTAAAAAAAAAAGTTAAAATAATACGATGTATCCTTCATTATGGTCACAGGACAAAATGGCAGAATGGTACACGGGGTGGATATCAGACATAAAAAGCTGCACATACAAACCCCCTCTGCCTGCACAAGAGTAATACCTACCTGTAGCATCTGCTATTTCAGATCATGCCCCAGATATGCATAATGCAGACCTGGCTTCCTCTAAGTCCCCTTTCCTGATTTTTTAGAAAGATAGCTCTGCCAGAGCTGGGCTGAGTCTGCATGGCAAGCCAGTAGAGAAACATTATTTTGGGTCCTACAGCAAGCAGTAAACAGAGATAAAAATGGGAAAAGGTTAAGAGGATTTACATACCTGCCAAACTCTTTCAAGGCTCTGCCTTCTGTGCAG
>NW_011262812.1:0-369 GCF_000146605.3 Meleagris gallopavo
TTTTTGAAAGTTCTATTCTTACCGTGTATCTCTCAATGAAGTGGCAGGATACAAATACACTCTTAAATACAGTATAAATGATGAGAATTAGAATGTTCTCGAACTCAGTAACTGCTTCCAACATAGAAGGGAAATGAGTTGTAACACATCACTTGGTGTTACCATGACAGCAGGAGTCTAACTGCTGCTCACTCTGACTGAACGAGATGCGCTTTGGGAATCTTAGTTTTCAGTACTTTGGAACACTGAACATACGCACCTGGTACAGACACATGCAGACAAGCAGTACGAACTATTTATTTTATCATCCCACTTCTGCTTAACATGCAACCCTTAGAATTTTTTAAAAACTTTTTTTTTTTTTGTTCT
>NW_011262813.1:0-372 GCF_000146605.3 Meleagris gallopavo
ACAAAGTGATATTCATCACAGATTTGCTGGTTCTCCTCACGTTCACCCACGTCCAGGGTCACCATTCACCTGGAGCTGAATGCACTTATTCCAAGAAAGTGGAATGTAATGAGGAAATATTAATGCATAAAATAAGGAAAGGCAAAAGAGTGATGTTCCCTCTTTAGCTTTGTAGCTGTAAAATATTTAATATCCTAATATGATATACATTCCAAGTTACCTGAGTTTACACTTCGAGAGAAGTACCTGAAGCTAGGCCATAGGGTGGGCACTGTGCAACTGCTGTGGCCTACTTTTTTTTTTTTTTTTTGCTATTGTGTGTATTACAGAAGTTAGAAACATAAACACCTGGATCAATTGTAAACATAATCC
>NW_011262814.1:0-311 GCF_000146605.3 Meleagris gallopavo
GGATTATGAAAAACTTGGTACCATTAAATATTTTTGAAGGGACGTGTGGAATAGAAGTCTAATACTTAAGAACTTTTTAATTATATTATTTAAAATACAATTTGAATAAAAAATAAGAAGTGAGACAGATAACAGTGTTAAGGTGGAAGTTCAGAAATATTCAGATGGAAATGTTAACAAAAAAATCTGCTAACAAAAAGGATACGTTAAGGTTTTGCACAGCTCTTAACTATCTATTGTTAAATATCCTGTTTATCTGGTTATACAGCTGATTACACTGTGCAGGTATACATGTGTTGATTCTAGAAAAA
>NW_011262815.1:0-475 GCF_000146605.3 Meleagris gallopavo
CCACAGAGAGTGCAGACAGCATTGAGATCTACGTCCCCGAGGCACAGACGACGCCTTTGAGTAAAGGGGCAGAGGAAGGAACCATGTGGTTTTTATAAGTCATTAAAAAAGGAAAAAAAAAAGGTTCTCTCTAAACTAGTGTGATTTATTCAGTCTAGAGACAATGAGCCATCCTTGAAAAGGGCTCCTGAGTTGGCTTTTTCTCTCAGCTTTAAGTAATGAAGATTTTAAAACAAAAAAAAGAAAAAAGAAAAAAATAACCCCTCGTTTTCTCACTGGCTGTGGTGTTGCTGAACGGACTGAACAGACTCCTGGAACCTCCAGCCCCTCAACTTGGAACTTCAATTCTTTTTACTTGTTCTAACTAATGAGAAATATTAGCTTGTTTACAAGAAGAGGACAAACAAAACATGAAGCCTTGAGCACTTGCCATGCTGTGTTCTTCTTCCTCCTTAGTTCTGTTCTTCCTCCTCAT
>NW_011262816.1:0-376 GCF_000146605.3 Meleagris gallopavo
GCAAGAAGCAAGGTGAGCCCTGAGCTGTGCTGGCTATCCAAGGACGTGGGTGTTTCAGTTGCCAATTCCTTCCTATGCTTGGGCCCTACAGCCGTTAGTTTTATCTGCTGGTAATTTCTGTGTCAGGATGATGATAGTACAAGATTGGCTATTTTGGTCTTTGTTTATACTGTGTTTTTCCCAGCTCTACAGACTAATATGGTTCAGAGACTGTCAAGGCTTGGGTTTCAATGACCATTTCTTGGAAATGAAAGAGCAAAGTTCTCACTTCAGTGAATAAGACTCGAGACAGATGGGGTTCTTTAACCAGCCACATTGTACTTGGAGGACTGGTTTCTCTGGGCTCTTCTCATATCACTGCCTAGTTGGCAAACCT
>NW_011262817.1:0-304 GCF_000146605.3 Meleagris gallopavo
GATAGCAGAATTGGTTTTGCAGCGTGTAGAACATGAGCCAACTATATTATAGAGCATCTAAAAAAATCACAAGAAACTACAGCACTCCTTTTTATATAAAAGGATAAATAGAGCATTTTATTAACACTTTTTGCAGCAACAAAAGTGACACAGTCCACATCTTTTTCATTAAACACAGCAAAAGCTATGGTCACATTTTACATCACTTTGAGGCACAAAGCAAAATATTTTTTTCTTAAGGTTAAGGTATGATTTGCATAAAAAGAAAGAAAAAGAAGGAAAGAAAGAAAGTAAGAGTGAAGAA
>NW_011262819.1:0-464 GCF_000146605.3 Meleagris gallopavo
AAGGGGAGATAACAGCAGGACAAGGGGAATGGTTGGAAGTTGAGGGAGGGCAGATTTCAGTTGGCTGTCAGGGGGAAGTTGTTTGCTGTGAGAGTGGTGAGGTGCTGGAACAGCTGCCCAGAGAGGCTGTGGATCCCCGTCCATCCCTGGAGGTGTTCAAGGCCAGGTTGGATGGGGCCCTGGGCAGCCTGGGCTGCTGTGAGATGTGGAGGTTGGTGGCCCTGCATGGCACAGGGGGGTTGGAGCTTCGTGATCCTTGAGGTCCCTTCCAACCCAAACCATCCTGTGATTCTGTGATTCTTTATGTGCCTTTATGTACATGTGAGTCATACTTGCTTACCTTGCTGGGAAAGTAAGACACAGCACTGGACCCCAGTCCATGCAGCCCTACCCCTTCCACATGTACGTCATCTCCTTTCCCAGCACTCTGCTGTATGGCTGCAGCTGCAGTGTGGACTCGAACC
>NW_011262820.1:0-441 GCF_000146605.3 Meleagris gallopavo
GTCTGAAACTCTGGGTCACACCATTGGTGCAGAGCTCCTGCATTGCTTCATTACAGCACCATTAGCTTTTCATTTTTACAGTATCTAAAGCATACGTTATATAAAATACACTAATTTAAAAAACAAAAAAACAAAAAACTAACACAACAAAGTCCTCGAAAAATCTCTTCATGTGAAAGCAGATCCTTCATATTTTGGCTGCATTTCCACTTCTCCCAGCTGACAAAAAAAACCCAAAAACGGAAATTATAACTGCAGTTTTTATGATGCCATGATGTTTACTTCCTGAACAGTTCACCAAAATCCAAAGATGCAGACAGAAATAAACTTTGGCAATTATTATTGTAATTGTCCACTTTGGTAAGGGCTCTGTCACCTAAGGTACAGGCATGGGTATCACCAGGTGAAGGATCACAGACTGTCACATCTTCATTAAACAGG
>NW_011262822.1:0-468 GCF_000146605.3 Meleagris gallopavo
TTTACTCCATCCAGCATGACATCCCAGTTGTAAACTGGAAAATAAGGATTTGATGGATGGACCACTCTCTGGAAAGAAATTGGCTGGACAGTTACACTCAGAAAGTTGCACTCCACAACTCAGTGTTGAAGTGGAGACTGATGATGAGTGACATTCCTCAGGATTCAGTGCTGGGTCTAGTGCTATTTAACAGCTTTGTAGGCGACATGGACAGCAGGATTGAGTGTACCTCTGTAAGTTTGCAGAAGACACCAAGCTGAGTGGTGCAGTTGACATGCTAGAAGGAAGGGATGCCATTAAGAGGAACCTAAACCTGCTTGAGAAGTGGGCCCATGTCAAACTCATGAAATTCAACCAGGCCAAGAGCAAGGTCCTGCACCTGGGTCAGGGCAATCTCAAGCACAAATACAAACTGTGTGGAGAATTGCTTGAGAGCAGCCCTGAGAAGGATTTGAGAGTGTCAGCTGA
>NW_011262823.1:0-467 GCF_000146605.3 Meleagris gallopavo
GGCAGATATGGCACAGGACGTATGATAGATCAGTGCTCTTCCAAAGGGGCAGGTGGAGGCCAGGTGGGTACTCTGGGGCACCCAAAATAGCCCTGGCTACCAATGTTCAGGCAGCTAAATCACACTCTCAGACTCCTCAGTAGTCAAGGGGGACCAATAATGACTGTTAGAGGATGGTTCAGATTTTGAGTAAGTTGAATCATGCTGCTATTTCTTTTCTGTCAACTGTAGAAGACTCTTCAGCTGATAATGCGCCTAATGCTAAGCATTTCAGTTTGATTAGGTCTGGGTTTGTATATCTAGCTGCTGCAGATGACACAGTAACTGTGCAGAAAAGCATATGCTGATTTTAATAGTTTCTGATTAGACTGAGGCAAAGTGTTTCTCTCTGAATACGTATTTACAAAAAGAAAAAACAAACCAAAACAACCTAGAGTTTCAAGCTGGCTGAAATAATTCATGGCATT
>NW_011262824.1:0-518 GCF_000146605.3 Meleagris gallopavo
AGAAGGAGCTTAAAATGTGAAGTTGAAAGGTAAAATGAAACACTCTTTGAGAACGAGGCCACGTCTTTGACTGAGTTCGTTGTCACACGGTGGCACGCTGTGTGGCACAGTGGCACAGGCTGGTGGCAAACAGGAAAAAGGAGACCGGTACAATGAAGAAGAGCAAGTCAAAAAATGCAAAGGGATTGCAGTCCCTGTAAGGATAAAAAGAGTTTATTTGGCACTTCGCAAGACATGAAGGAGGAACCAGCCCTCAGTCACCAAACACCAGCAGCTTAGCAGTATTGGTGCACCAGCAGATTGGCACCATCCTAATGGATACCACGGTTACTGTCGAAATTTACTGTCTCACTTTAGAAACCACAGCACACGCGTTTTGAATGCTAGGCCTTGTTTTGTGAGGTTGTTTTTTTCATTTCTTTAAGCGGAAACTCCAGATGTCTGACAAATAATACTGACCATCTGACTTTAAATTGCACTAATTTCCCAAAAACCGCTAACAAAGAAACCTAACTAGA
>NW_011262825.1:0-501 GCF_000146605.3 Meleagris gallopavo
AAAGGATGCCTTCAGAGTTAACAAGCATTCTTTTCCAGAATTTATTACTAATTACTGTTTTTGTTTCCAAATTTAATAAGAATTGCTGCAGCTCTTTTTGTTAACTTTAGCGTGCAATCAGAATGCTACAGAAAAACATTTTCAAATCTGTTCACCACAACCAGAAAAATTACATGTTCATTTCAGTTTGTTCTAAATTCATCTTCTGTGGGAGTTAGTTCTTTTGAAAGAAGTAGTTTTTACATTTTTTTTCTCCTTTTTTTTTCCCTAGGAGGGAGGGAGTGGAAACTCTACTTATTCTTAGTAGTAATTTTAGTATATGACATATACAATCTTTTTTGTTCTTTTTCCTTTTTTTATTTATACTAACAGTCCAAGAACTTTTTATTCCCAAATGTCTGTGAAGCCTTAGGGCTATCAGTAAACAAGAATTTGTTTTAGCAGATAAATCCAAAAATATATTTCATAATTATTAGTGTATGCTTGTAATGCTGCTAAGTT
>NW_011262828.1:0-432 GCF_000146605.3 Meleagris gallopavo
TTTGAAATGTTTGTTGAGGAGAAGTGACAAAAGATAGCAAAGAGCAGGGATGAAGTTCTTTGCCTTCCTTACTGATGAAGTCAAGCTGAAGCTGTAGTTGTGATGTGAAACCAGTGCTGCTGCTTGCAGAAGCAGAGTGGTGTGGTAGCACTGGCTGCTCGTCTCTAGCTTTTCTCAAGCTTTTGTATGACTGTAGGGTGAAGCAGAGTTGAACTGATGTTTGTTGAAATGATGGCATTTCTGCCTTGGCTGGCTTTGACTCTGGTAATTCCCTGACCTGTTTGTTTTTCTTCATGTTACACAAGTTCATATAAGTAAAGTGACCCTAAAGTCAGACTTCAGGATAATAGCTTGACTTTCCCAAAGGCTTCAGTTAATGATTAAGTTGAAGTTTTCTGGGGGTGTATACAAAACAAGTGCAATGTGGTGTTT
>NW_011262830.1:0-518 GCF_000146605.3 Meleagris gallopavo
ACGTGATTCTTTTTTCAGTGTTATGCCTTTTGTTTCTTCGATAGGTTGATAGAGATAGCAGGAAACAGATTCCCTACTTATTTTGACTCGGATGAAAAGCTATTTTGCATGACCCGTAGCGTTCATCTGTATCGAGAGCTGACCTGTGACAGTGTACTGAAGAGGTATTCTTTTCCAGAACTTCAAGGGGATGGTGGGAATGAATTTGGCTGGGTTGTCTAAGATAATATATCAAAGTTTTATGAAGAGTAAGTCATTATTTGGAAGCTTTTATGTTGATAACAGCGTGGTTCCCAAAAAGGAAATAGGAAAATCGCTACTAAAAGACTGGTATTGCTTTTCTCATTTCATAGTGCTCGACTAATCCACTTCATGTTTTACAGTTTCTGAGAGAAAATTTCTGTAGAATTTGATCATCTTAAGCTTTTAAAGAGCAGCGTTTGTCTGACAGATCTTGTCTTGGTTTGTGGAGATACCGTAGTGTTAAGAGTTCTATGTTTGCTGTGAAACAGAAAGAA
>NW_011262831.1:0-413 GCF_000146605.3 Meleagris gallopavo
CAAGCACAGTGGCTCAGCAAGATGAGCAGGAAAGATAAGACAACCAAGAAAGACCAGCAGAACCTGCACACACCTGACCCTGAAGCTATAATTTCTCAATTACTGAACTTTGGCAAATGAAAGTTTTAAATAACCAGAAGAGTTTTAGAACCTTAAAGACGAGGCAGGTGCAATTTACAAGAAGTCAGTGAGTGTGTGGGCATTCCTAGATGTTAATCTTTGGGCACATACAATTCTTGCATGTTTTCAGCATCCATACCTCTGAGATGACCCACGTAATTAGCAGTTTTTACAAGCTGTAAGTTTCAACACAATTTAAGGCAAAAACCAAAAAAACAACATTAATCAACTTCAGAATCACAGCTGTGATATGTGCAGCTGTGACAGAATCAGCTGCCCCATCTCCTAAGCTG
>NW_011262835.1:0-317 GCF_000146605.3 Meleagris gallopavo
CACGAAACACTGTTAAAGCCCAATATAAAACATAAATTACTCCATTTCCAGCCATGATCACTCACAACGGAGACAATGTGGATGAGCCTCTCTTTTAAAACAGACCTCTGCCAAAGAGAAAAACGAGCTCGATACAGTCCCATGCAGTTAATTAAAGGGCTGCTCACTGGAGCCTGTACTCTTGCCCACAGCCCAGCCAGCAGCACAACCCCCCCACCACCCCTGTCCCAGGGCACTCCTTGCACCCCCAGCACCACGGTGCTCCCCCTGCTGTTTCTCTCCCATCCCACCTTCCCAAGCATTTTTCTTTTTTTCCA
>NW_011262836.1:0-449 GCF_000146605.3 Meleagris gallopavo
AAAGGGACATTTCCTAATCTTAAAAGCAGTGTGATGGACTAGGTGTCTCACCTCCCCTCTAACTTACATGATGTGTTAGCTGCAAAGGGTGTGATGTCAAACTGAAGCCTAAGCGTTATAACCTCTTGCAACGGAGTGCACCAGAACATCAGCTACATCAGCTGCACAGCTGGCCAAAGTGAGCAAAGGGAGGAAGGGTGGTCTTTGAAGAACTCATCTGAGCAGAAAAAAAAAAAAACCAACACAGTTAAAAAAAGACAGTTTTCTCCTAACATAAAAAGAATTATGACTTTTTCCTCTGCAGCAATCACAAGAGAGATGACTGAAAAAGCTGAGTGCTCCTTTTTAATGCTCCTTCAATAGGAAATACTATTGGAACACATGCAGAAAATATCAGGGATGCAAGAAAACTTGAAGAGGCAAAGTGACTTTATTTAAAATAAGAACTG
>NW_011262837.1:0-326 GCF_000146605.3 Meleagris gallopavo
TCCAGAGCAGAGCAGGCTGAGGGGAAGCCTGATGGCAGTTGCAGCTCCTCACAGGGAGCGGAGGGGCAGCGCTGAGCTCTGCTCTGTGTGACAGCGACAGGGCCCGAGGGAACGGCATGGAGCTGCGTCTGGGGAGGGCAGCTGGGGGTGAGGGAAAGGGTCTGCACCAGAGGGTGGTGGGCATGGAACAGCCTGCCCAGGGCTGTGGGCACGGCCCCAGTGCTGGAGCTCAGGGAGCATTTGGACAGTGCTCTCTGACATAGGGATTAGATTTGGGGGGGTGTGTGTGGAGACAGGGGTTGGACTCCATGATCCTCATAGGTCCC
>NW_011262838.1:0-549 GCF_000146605.3 Meleagris gallopavo
AATAATTATTCAGTTTATTTTAAAGGTGAAAATCATAAAGATCACTCTTCCTCTGACTGCATTTTTGGTTCGACTGGTCAAAGACTCTATGGGATGATTCACACAGCCAAAACTAATTTTCTACAAAGTAGGCTTTTTGTCTAAGCTTGTCACTTTCAGTGGCATTGGAAGAAAAATAGGCACTTCTAGAATCCCATTTTAAGATAGAAATCTAAAACATGCAAATGAATTCTACCGTTGTAATATTTTTCCCCTTGTTTTCAATTGACTACGAAGACATCTTACAGCAGTTGATTCGGATGCATGTAGCCATATTGTAAACATTTTTGACAATTCCACACAACAAATCTTCATGTCCCACATCTCAGATGTCTTTCATTGATCTATTTTCAGTTGAGAAATTAGTTGATAATATATATATTTATAAATATATATATTATATTTATATTTATATTATTTTATTATTTATATTTATTTATATTATATATTATTATTTATTTATATTTATATTTATATTTATATTTATATTTATATTTATATTTATTATAT
>NW_011262839.1:0-520 GCF_000146605.3 Meleagris gallopavo
AAGCCTTGTATATACTGTTCTGTAGAAAAAAAAAGTGTAGCATGAATCAATAAAGAATACACTAACTAGATTATATAAAGAATTTTCAGTTTAGACTGTATTTCCAGAAGGCAGTTGCTATGCTTTTTCCACCAAAAAAGAAAACCCAAAAAACCCACAAACAAACAAACAAAAAAAAGAGACCCAAACCTTAACAGTATAACTAGTCACATACAACCCACCACATCATCACATTCAGCTTAATGAAGCTATGCATCCTTCTCACCACTTCCCAATTTTTAATGAGGAACATATTTTCAGAAGGTGAGGTGACTCCTGTAAGACAGTTCAGCAGCTACAAAGTCACCAACATGCAAGTGAAGCTGAATAGAGGGAAGCCTTTCTTGGCTAACTATGTGCACCCAGCCTTGGTCTGACAGCATTGCTGCCTCAGATTAACGCATGTTCTACCTGAGTATGATACCCAGGTAAAGAGAGTGACATGCACACACACCAAAGGCATCGTTATGACATTATATAT
>NW_011262840.1:0-522 GCF_000146605.3 Meleagris gallopavo
ACTGGTGTTTGGGATAGAAAAGTTTAACTATGTTTAAAACTTAGTTCTACTTTATCAAATACTTAGAATACATAATACACTGGTATTATCATTGCAAAAAAAAACAAAAAAAACAAAAACAAAAACAAACAAACAAAAAACCAAAATAAAACCAAAAAACCAAAACCTTTACTGAAAATGTATATTGTATTTGCTAATTGTGATTTTGGTTTTTCCCCATCTTTGCCAGACAAAAGCCCATTTACTAAGCAGATATATTTGCTTAGTTTCAGTAAGACTTATCTACTAACTTTCATGCCCTGCAAGCTGGACTCCTTGCCTGAAACTGATGAGTTTCAACTTTCTGCATTTAAACTGCTTTTCCTCATCCCCAGGGGTGAAAAGAGCAGATTCACTGATGTGGCTGTGTAATGGATCTCCACAGGCTTATCAATACTCCATATTATTTTGTTGAGTTCTTTTTTAAGAATAACATGCATTTATGCATAGTAAAAATTTCAGTCAATTCCCAAAGCCCATTTC
>NW_011262842.1:0-405 GCF_000146605.3 Meleagris gallopavo
ATTCATAGATCCAAGTTTAAACAAAGGCCAGGCTATATTTGTATCTGGCAGCAATGCAGATCAATGTATTGCCTAAGCATTAGCATACCTACTCCAATCTTTCAAGTAAAAGAAATCTTCAGGGTTGGAAACATGCTACATAAGATGGTATGATGGTATAGATCATGTCAGAATGCAGAACACAGCATTCACAATCATTTTTCAGCCGAGTCTCTCCATTCATGCCTCAGCTCAGGAAGCATCTATTTTAGATGTCTTCTAAGAACTCACGGATACCTAAGGAAGTCATGCATTTATAATTAAATATACCTTCTGAGTATTTTTTTTCCCAATTTATAGTCCAATTCCGTTTTTACTAAAAATTATTATCTGTATAGATTAACACTTCAGATATTTAAGATTTTT
>NW_011262843.1:0-362 GCF_000146605.3 Meleagris gallopavo
AATAGGTTTTTGATTTTATTTCTGGAGAGTGAAAGGAAATTAATTTTGCTTAGGAATGTTCCTTTTCTCAGTTTGCAGTCTACATTTTCTCACTTAGCGCCCAGTCACAGCCTCTGCTTTGAAGCAAGTTTGCTTTCGGAATCTGTATACTCACTAACTTATTAGCAATTCAGTGAATATCTCTGGCACATGTATTACAAAACTCCTCGGAGTATTTCAATATTATTCTCCAGGAAAAAAAAAAAAAATACTCATAAAATCCTTTCTTTCCAAATTCTTGTATCAAGAAAACAATACCAGAACAGCAGTCAAAAAGCAGATTCACTTTTCTCCAGAAAAACAAACAAACAAACAAACAAAAA
>NW_011262844.1:0-636 GCF_000146605.3 Meleagris gallopavo
TCATACTTGTATTCAAACTTATATTTGATTGGAGACATTTTTCTCTTAGAATTATCTTTCTACAATTTTTTCCCCTCCTTTTATATTTTAGATATTGATGAGTGTGAAAATGACTTCTACAATGGGGGTTGTGTCCATGAGTGCATCAACATTCCAGGCAACTACAGATGTACGTGCTATGATGGGTTCATGTTGGCCCATGATGGCCACAACTGTCTTGGTAAGTAGTGAATGCTGGAAAGAAAGTTTCATTTCATGGCTGTGGCAAGATTCTGATGTTTTGGTTGCATTTTATTTTGTAAAAAATCTGATTCAGATCCAATTAAAGAAGTTGAAATGTGTCCATTGACTCCAGAGTTGTTTAGACCAGATCCTTAAAGTTGGCACTCATCATCCTAACATACTCCAGTGAGATTATCTGTTCCTACACTGGAGGTCAAGGTGGTGGGGGTTTTTAAACAAAGCCTGTGCTGGATACTTGGGTTTCTTTTTAATAAAGTAATCTGTCCTATTCACTTCAATATACTTTGCCTATTTCTTCCAAATTTTGTAATTCCAGTCATTTACTTAAAGCTCACTCCCCACCTTTTTCCTTCTTAGGGTAACCATTATTTCAAGGATGTTCTGTATGAACAT
>NW_011262846.1:0-438 GCF_000146605.3 Meleagris gallopavo
GGTGTGCTAACCTGGAATGGGGCTGCCCAGGGAGGTGGTTGAATCACTGTCCCTGGAGATGTTCAAGAAGCGTTTAGATGTGGTACTAACGGACACAGTTTAGTGGGGAAATATTGATTGTGGGTGGACAGTTGGGTCAGGTGATCTTAGAGGTCTTTTCCAATCTTGGTGATTCTATGATCCTATGATTCTAATAGATACACTCAGCACAACAGAAATCCAGAAACAAAAGGAAAAAAATTGATTTGTATGCAAACAGCAAGATAATTTTTCAGCTCAAAGTTTGAACGTGGTAATAATACTGAAGTAACACCTCATTAAGGAAAATATTTTGAAGTTTCTGTAAGAATGAAATACTTCTTCAATGTCTTCTATCTATTTTTTTTCTTGTTAGTAAATTACAAATTGTTAGGTATTATTGCATATAGAAGATAAGAG
>NW_011262847.1:0-431 GCF_000146605.3 Meleagris gallopavo
CAAGGTATACTTAAAACAATACTATAGTCATACACTACTGCTTTGCATTGTCAACGTTCATTTAACTCATTCTATTTTCAAAGCTCATTTTGCCCCTATGACCGTTAAGAAAAAGAGCACTTCCAATTAAGAAGTCAGCTAGATATGCTTTCAAAACTTCCAAGAACACAGACTGCAGCCTATTCACTGCAAGTCTTTCAGTATCCGAGATAAGTAGGGTTGTGAGAATTATTCAGATGTACTTGTAAAAACAGGACTCACAACAAGAGTCCACCAGAAAATGCACCTTTGTTTATCCTTCTGTAACTGTGCAAAACCCGTTGTAATCTTGCACTCTCAATCAATTAAAAAAAAAAAAGAAAAATCAAATATTTATAGTAACAAGAAGATACCTTCTAAGTAACACTTGCCAGCAAGGTGGAACATAATAC
>NW_011262848.1:0-385 GCF_000146605.3 Meleagris gallopavo
GGAGATGGGAGCTGCAGGGTGCAGCCTTTCCCAGACTTGCGTGAAAGAGGATGCAGTCTTGGGCTACCCTTGTTTAAAGAAAATTATTTCTCAGAGTAAATAGTTTGTCTAAGAACAGTTGGCGTTGCCCCAGATGCTATTAAGGAAAAGACAAATCTCGGATCTCCTCAAGCCTGAGCTGTAATGCTCATGCAATATTCACTTGCTGCTTTGCTTCTCTCAACATCAGACATTGCTCCTCTGACTGACGCTGACTCATTAACCTGTCTGTGCTTTCACCCTAAGAAACCAAAGCTCCCTTTTTTTTTCTCTTTTTTTTTTTTGTCTTCCATTGTAAATGTTAGCACAGTATATCTTGTGCTGTCTGCCACAAGAGTGCTTTTCT
>NW_011262850.1:0-486 GCF_000146605.3 Meleagris gallopavo
TCAGTATTAGCTATGCACAGTATTCCTCAGACTGAAAAAAGCTTCTCAAAACATCTATGTTAAAAGAATGACAGCCATGTAGAAAATTCTTCACAAGATAGGGTCTGAAATATCCTTTTTTTCCATCAATGTAAGATCATTGTGAAAAAGTACAATATTTCTGAGTTAGCTGGACACAGATCACCTAAATACAGAACAAATATAAATACCTTTGTCACTTATAAGTTCCTAACTTCAATATTGAATATTATACTGTACTAACAACATAAGCAGGCATTTAGCTTTATAGCTAAGATATAGCTAAATATACTATTTTAAAACTGTAAATATGCACCTGATTTTAAAGGGAATTTTATTTATATATTGTGGGAACAAGTTGAAAGCAAATATCTGCATTTTATTTCTATATTGGTTTGTTAGGATTAAATTTCCATTTCTTGCTTAATTTCCAACAGGCTAATAGTAACAACTTACCTAGAATTCCTG
>NW_011262851.1:0-504 GCF_000146605.3 Meleagris gallopavo
TCCTTTTACAGGTGAGCGTATTTCAAATAAATGAGTTTACTGTCATTTTAAGTTATTAAAACGAAATGTCTTTGCCATTCAGCAGCAGAAGCTTATCTAATAAAGTATTCAGCATGAAACCAAAACATCACCAGTTAAACCCAACAAAAGAAGTGTGCTGGAGAGAAGGCTGTTCAATCAGAATTAAAAAAAAACAGTTTATATCCTAGGAAAGTGAATAAAAACAGGCAAAATATAACTGCTGAGTGCTAGAAAATATTAAATTGACTACATGCTCTACTCTAAATGATATTTTTTCTTAGCAGTGGGAAATGCAAAGCCTTTCAGTAGCAATAACCACCAGAAGCAGTGGTGCCACAGGAGGTTGGCCAGGTTGGGCCACAGACAGATGCATGCTGAAATCTTCATCCCAAACTTGACTCTTTGAAGCTCCTTTCTGATCCCAGCTGTATTTATGCACTTACAGGACTTCATATCAATAACCAGAGATTCTCATAAATACAT
>NW_011262852.1:0-486 GCF_000146605.3 Meleagris gallopavo
TCTTACATAAGAGTTAAGATTCAGTTACCAGAATAATGAAATGACAAATAGTGACAGTAGCATTTAAAAAAAAGAAAGTTCTATTCTACCACTAAGCTCTAGGTATCTTACTTGCAGCAGCAGATGCATTCACACACCTGCTGAACAACATAAAAGGAAACAGTTCTAAGTCTAAAACAAGACAAAAGCCCATGCCGAAACAAACAACGATTAGAAGAAGCTGCAGTGAATCAATCTCTGCTCAGTTCTGTTCCAAAATATACACAGCACTCATGCAGTGAACCACTCCTACACTGGGGCGCCAGGCATGAATTCCAGTCCTGTTTTCCCAACTGTTTCCTATTTGGCTTACCCTGCCCTCTAGGCACTTACTTGGAGAAGAGCCGGGAAACACCTTCTGAGTGGCAATAAACTGTGTGGAAGAGCCATGAGAAGGAGAGGCAGAGTATAGCTCCCAAGAAGAACAATCCAACAACCACTTTCTCC
>NW_011262853.1:0-347 GCF_000146605.3 Meleagris gallopavo
AGTGTCCTCCGGCCCTGCCTGACCTGCAGCATGATGGCGACATTCTCTGGGAGGGGATGAGTGGTCCTGGGGGGACAGTGCAGGGCAGAGACCCCCTTCAGGAGAGGTCAGTGGGGAGGGGTTTGGAGGGGTTTGCAGGAAATCCAGCTCACCCCTTGCACGCACTGCCTTGCGGGGCCCCCTGCCCCCCCAATCCCCCCCTACGTGTGCCTGTCCTTGCCCCCTGCTAGTCTGCTCCTGCAGGCAGCCAAGTTGTGAGGCCACTTCTGCTGCTGGCTGGCGGGCGGCCCCCCGACTCTGTGTGCTTGAGACAGGGCAAGCGGAGGGCTGGACGAAGGGGCTGGGGG
>NW_011262854.1:0-455 GCF_000146605.3 Meleagris gallopavo
CCTTTGCCTCCTCCCTCACTCCCAACTTGCTGCAGCCTTTTGGGGAGCGGTGCCTGGAAGAACAGTCCCTCTCCCAGCTCCCCCAGCATTCCCTCCATTAAAGCCGCCTGCCGCTCTTCTCCTAAGACCCCTTGGACTTGGGACAGAGCGGAAGAGGCAGCGCCATAAAGGCATGCAGCCACTCCACAGCAGCATTTGAGAAGCTCTTTCTGTCCTGTGGTGGCTCATATGGGAGCGGGGCTACTTGGGGCAGGCAAGCACTTCTCTGCACCGCGCCTCCCGGCAGTGCTGTACCTTTAGCAGCCGGCGCTCCCACTCTGCAGAGTCCGGGAAGCTCTCGTCTTTCCCTGCACAGCAACAGGAAGAAAAAGACCCTTACTTGGGATCAAGGCACAGAAGAACAGCTGCTGCAAATCTGGCTTGGCTTGGCACTTGACACTGCCAAGCTGGGACCC
>NW_011262855.1:0-358 GCF_000146605.3 Meleagris gallopavo
GGGCATCCCACTGGGCCACTTCATCCTGGTGAGGGCGTATGGCCAGGAAAGCAATGAGAGCTCAGAGAAAGAATATCTGGAAAATAAATGAGCAAAAACCTTGCTCTGTCTCTTGCTAACTGTTAACTACACAAAGAAAGAAGGAATGAGGAAGGGGAAAAAAAAAAAAAAAAGCAACACGAACCACTCAAGTCTGGGAGAAATGGAATGCGGAGCTTTTTTGGCACAAACCGGGCAGGAGAAGTTCCAGAAGAAACAACATGAGTGAGAGGATTATTGCAAAAGGCCAGAGTGTCAAATCTGTGCTGGGAGTTAAAAGGAGCCCATAAAATCCACTCAGCAGAAATGGAGCCAGAGC
>NW_011262856.1:0-397 GCF_000146605.3 Meleagris gallopavo
TTTGCAGCTGACTTGCGTTCTGAAGAGATCAGAGAAGAAAAAAAAGTTTTAAATACTGTATTTTACACTTTGTCTTCTCCAACAAATTGCCCAAAAGGTCTTTTTAAAGGACTGTTCCACTTGCAAATCTGTCTATACAATATAAAATGTCTGATCAAATATTGTACTTGTTACTTTGCAGAATCTAAGAGGAATTTCATCAAAAGAGCAAACCATCTAACCCCCCAAATTCTGGCCTCAGTGCCTAGCAACTTCAGCAGCAATCAGGACAAACTAGCCAGGAGTGATTACTTGGAATGAAATGTTCATAGTGCCACTGGAAAATATATCATCCTCACAAATAGTGGATGTCAGGTGCTACTGATGTGACAAGGGCTTGAAATTGTAAAGGACTCTT
>NW_011262857.1:0-391 GCF_000146605.3 Meleagris gallopavo
CAAACTGGAACAAGTGAAGTAGGCAATGTTTAACTCTTTCACTGCGTTCATTCTTAAATACCAATAATATTAAGTACACTGCTGTTATTACTACAAGTTAAAGTTGAGAACACACAGTGAACACAAAGTGAAGAGGAAATGAAAAGTAATGGATATATTACACATTTCTTCTTAACTTTAATGTACTAAGTATTGCATGCTATAACAATTCACATTAGAAAGGCCTTAGTTTACAAAATGCACTTCCAAAGGCCCTAGTATATAAAAATTATTTTCAAAATGCATGCAAAAAAAATTTATCATCTGCTAGCTACTTTCATGTTATGTTCAAATGGCACTTTGCCTTCCCATTTTTTCTGCCGTAAGGTTAACATGACCAAATTAAGAGACT
>NW_011262858.1:0-497 GCF_000146605.3 Meleagris gallopavo
GTCACCAGTCAGAGACACTTCTTTTTCAGAGCATTTAAGATCAAATCCTGCTTGCTTTCAAATGACAGTACTTTCAAACTGCCCTGTTTAATTTCATTCTTTATATAGGCATTGATTTTTAGATGTCTTAGATCTACCTATATGCTTCCTTTGGATATTAGAATGTAACTGGAAATTATCCAGACTGTCTATGGTGCCAATTAAAAAAAAAGAAAAAAAAAAGTAATAATTTCTGGGGGTTTTCTTGGTATAGGAAGAACATTCAAAATCTTTGTACCTAGCTTAAAATCCAATTTCACATTGTCTTTGTAATTATTTCTTTACTTCTGGACTGTCACACAGAGTCTGTGTTTCCCTAAATTACTGTGGTGCTTGTTGACATTGCCCTCTCTTACTGGTGTGGATTGGGCTTATCAGCAATAAGCTAACCTGCTCTGAATTCACTTCAGTGTCTGCCAGTCTGTAGTTACTGCAAAGATTTCTCTTTTATTTTCCCT
>NW_011262859.1:0-498 GCF_000146605.3 Meleagris gallopavo
CAGACTGCATCATGCTAACATAACTGAATTGTGTACAGGCTTAAACAGATGCAGTAGACTACTTCTACAGGCTGGCTGTAGTGTCACACTCCCTGTGTTCAGAATAGAAAAAAAAAAAAGATTAAATAGATAAGTTGTAGAAAATAGATAAGTTGTGTAAAATAGACAAGTTGTAGAAACAGGGTTTCATATTCATACTATGCCTATTTAAATATAGAAGAAAATAAGGAAATTATCCTAGCTAAATCTGCACTATAATTAGAAAATCTAAATAAAATGCATTTTACTCAAACTGGCCCAGACAGCAAAGCACTGAAAGCAAGTTAGAAGTAGCTTCAGCCCTATCAGTACACGGTTATTTAGAACAAGTGATATGTTCTCAGAGGCTCAAATCTGTGATGGTTTTTAGGCTTTTAGTCTCTGAGCAAAGTCAACATAATAACCTACATATTTGTGTGGGCTGCAGCCACATTCCTGACTGCAGAGCAGACATATCTT
>NW_011262860.1:0-443 GCF_000146605.3 Meleagris gallopavo
AAGGTAAAGTAATAATAAATAATAGTTTATAGAGAACAAGCTAGATGTTGATATAGTTTTATATTTTTCTCACACAAAGTTTTTTAAGGCATAAGAGTACAAGCAAAATGAAAATGCAGTTGCTTTTGGTTCCATTGCTAACAATGTAATGCTCCATAATATGACATGTAAGTACTGCTGACCGTGCAGAGTATCAATGAATATTAAGTGCGTCACTGATGACGTGTTTATGTAGTGCTTTCAGAGATGTTTGTATTTGGCATCCCTAAGATCTCTATGATGTTATTCCATTTTTTTTGTCATGGAATGAAGACTCCCTAGGGGCTTGTAAAGGGAGGGATGAAGAAGAAATAATGCTAAATTATTCCTTGAATGGGCTAGAAGAGGATCAAGGGAACTGCTAATATTATGTTGGTGTCTTTACAGGAGGCCATTGAATCTTT
>NW_011262861.1:0-342 GCF_000146605.3 Meleagris gallopavo
ATACGGAATTTGCATTGTTTGAATATTTCAGAAAGAGAGCACTAGTTGCTATTTTTATACCAATTCTAGAGGTAAATGGTTATCTTAACAGCTTCTATGACAAATGCAGTAAAACGAATAAAAAATAGCAGCTATATTTTGAAATATTCAAACAAGGGCTCAATTATGCAGTGTGCTCACCACATTATTAGGCATTAAAAAATAAATAAATTAATTAAATAAAATACATGTAAAAAACCCCTACAGGAGAACAGTTGGATCTAGGAATACTAACATTAAAAAAGAAGAAAAAGAAAAAAGGAAAAAACAAAACAAACAAACAAACAAACAAAAAAGACAACT
>NW_011262862.1:0-467 GCF_000146605.3 Meleagris gallopavo
AAGTATCACGTGCAAAAGAGGCCCCACCATACAATGAACTACCAGAAAATCGATCTAGTTAACTCCGTGACACAGCAGCTACTTACAGTCTCCTTCAATGCAGGTAACGATCAAGGAGAAGTCAGAGTTGTTGTTTTATGAAGAATAACATATTATACAATGCATTTGATGTTTAAAATGCTTTGTTCTGTGATTATATTGTATCTTACATTTTTCTTCCCCTGGCTTTCTATCAGCAACATCATTTTCTCATGAACTTTTTGAGTTGAGTACCTTAGTATAATGTACAAATTACTGGCCTTGAGCTGCAGATTGAATCTTAAAGCAAATGTAAACAGCTGAATTGGTAGCAATGGTTTAAGAAAAAAAAAAAAAAAGAAAAAGGACTTTGCCAGGATTCTGCATACTAGTATTTTCTCTATCTATATGTAACTTAAATTAAGGAACTACTTTACAGGAACAGTCAC
>NW_011262863.1:0-545 GCF_000146605.3 Meleagris gallopavo
TTAATACACATGCTGAAATCCTGTAGGAAAGCTTGATGGAGTTCAGCACACAGACAATGACAGATGAGCAGGTAGTAGGCAAAGCCTTTATAAAAGAAAATCCTAAAATACTAAATTTTTAAAATAAGGAAAGCTACCAAAGGAAATGGTGTAAAGTAGGCAGTAGGATTAAGGAAGGAAATTTCCTTGTATGTATTCAGCAAGTCTGAAAAACCTGTCAAGCTAAAATTAAAAAAGTTAGTTACACGTAAAAAATATTTATACTCAGTCATTCCTTGTCAAATGAAGATTAAATAGATTAAGTAGTGTAGAAATGTAAAGATTACGTAGTATAGCGTCTTATTTTTACATACTCTTGGAGGAATCTGGAGTTAAAAGATTTCTACTCAGGATGTAAGAAACGTCAGAATGTCAGATATTCAAAAAACATCCACCAGCACTAGATAATCATAGGTTTCTGTCATTACACAAATCGCAGTCCCTTGTATTTGTGAGTGATAGTCTTTGGCACAGTAGCTGTACTTCTCATATCGAGACTGAGAGTA
>NW_011262864.1:0-398 GCF_000146605.3 Meleagris gallopavo
TTTCTGTTAAAAATAGAAAGGTTCTCTCATAAATTGCATTGGAAAATTGACACTGAGCTCTATAGTTATGTCTCTGAAATTCTCATCTTCAACACAATTAAACTCATTCATCTAATTCCAATACATCATTCACTTTAATGGCAGTCCTCAAACCATGTAACAATATTTCCAAGAACTTTTTTCACAGTTACTTTGTCACTGATAGATTTTTTTTTCCTTTATTTAAGATAACATACTGCAGTAAAAGCTTTTTTTGGCAGCAGACAGTAAGTATCCTAGCAGTAAATAAATAAAAGTCACAGCAGCCAAAATCATGACACTGACAATTTTGACGGTGTTTTTCTTTTATCTTCTTCTTCTTTTTTTTAGAATAAAGAAAAATTGTACAGGCAGATTTT
>NW_011262866.1:0-478 GCF_000146605.3 Meleagris gallopavo
AGAATGTCACAGTTTTACAGATTTCTTTGAATAGTGCTGCATTATTCAAACTGCACAAAGCTATTAACCTCCCGAACTCAGGTTTATCTTTTTTTCTTCTCATAAAATAATGTAAGCATGCTTCAGTTTTCCTTAAAACAATTTTGTAGCTTGTTACAGCAGTCCCTCAAAATCTTTGAAGAATTCCTTCTTCAAAGTGGAAACTCCACTGTCAAAATGAGAACTACTACTTCTTTCCCCTCAAGTAATGTGGAAAAACTGTGGCAAATGCACACATGGGATATGGAAAATGGGTCTGTAGCTTTGACTTCTTTACTTAAAAAGAAAAAAAAAAAAAGATAGGAAGTGAAAATGAAACATACCTTTTCTTCTTCTGGAAGAAGCATCAGATAAGTAGCCAAAAATTTCCGCAGCCTCATTCCCAAAGGAGGACAGGCTCCTATTAGCTGACTTGGTGTCCTGTTGGGTTTTAAATAGG
>NW_011262867.1:0-471 GCF_000146605.3 Meleagris gallopavo
TGCCTCGGCTCTTAGTTTAATTTTCCTGCAGTTCCACATAACTGAGCACTCATTACTCTGAAGTATTTTTCTAGTTCTCTGCAAACGTCCATTTTTTACCGCTTGATAGAAATCTCTTCTGTCTCCATTAGCTTCCATAATCTTTCTGAAGCATACTAAACTGCTTTTAAGTAGCATTTTGCCTTCACTATAGACTTAACATGATGCTTGAGCCCTACTCCTACCAGGCCACTTCATCTCTAACTGTTCTTTCATCTCTGCTGCAACTTTGGGACAGGTCCCCCTGCCCAGCTGCATTGAGCTCTGTTACTGGATGAGCTCAGTTCCAAATGCAGCCTGGTCCTGAACTGGGCTGGCGCCAGCAGTACATGGGCTGCAAGCACATTTTTTCCTCTTCCCTTTGTTGCTCTCTCATCCCTCTGCCTAGTCAGTATTTCAAGGTTCAACGTGCTTATATTTTCTATGTAAAAG
>NW_011262879.1:0-2047 GCF_000146605.3 Meleagris gallopavo
ATGCCTGCAGGTCGACTCTAGAGGATCCATTGGAGCACTACCCCATGCCTGACAGTCCTCACATGGCATTTGGCTAATACCTCCAAGTTCGCCCTGAAGCAGACAGGCAGCTAGACTCAATCTTTGAAGGTCTTTTTCAACTGAGCTACTCTTTTCTGTGCCACAATCAGAAGAAAAACTCTCGTTTATCTGCCTTCAGATCAAGACTGGTGTCTACACATACTGTGTTTCAGATGGTCGCAGTGCAGACCCCACATGCTGCTGTTATGGCCCAACTGTGGCACCAAGGCAGCACCCCCACATGCAGTAAGTCCATTCTGCTCTTACAAGCAATGGCACTAGAAGTTTGACACTAAGTAAATTAGGCACAGGAAAGATACCAAAGGAAGTCTTATTAAATCCACTGCAGTGTTTCACTAATGCAACCATAATAGTTCCAGAAACAGAGGTAGCCTCCCTGTCTGGCACTGCACTGTATGGTGCAGATCACACATTTAAGAGACCCAGGCAATAAGTCCTGTGTGAGTCAGTCTTGTATTGCAGATGTTCTTTCACTGCCTGCCTTGCTTGTAACTGGTCTGTTCAGAGGCCCAGTGGAAGACAGGTGGAGGGGGCTGTCTGATATGCTGCTGCACAAAATTATTCCATCTTCCAGTATTTCATAAGAACATCAGGACTGTTCAGCATATCACCTCAAGCAGAGACCAGAGCATCAGCAAAGTCTCTGTTCCAGGTGATAAGCGTGGTCTCACTGAAATACCTCTTCCTTCTCAGGGTGCCAAGGAGTAGAAAGTCTTAGAATAAGCTTCCTAAGCAATCTAAAGCACTTTAGTCTTGTCTCAAGGTTATCACCGACAGCAACCTGCTTAACTGCAGAGAGGTCTTCTGTCTATTAAACCATCTTACTGTGAGTTAAGCCCAACTCACAGCATGGGAATGTATTCTACCCCGTAGCAGTTTGCTTAAGGTATCCTCAGTCTCCTAACAGCCCTGTATTCAGTACCATGCTACACACTGCCATGGAGGCTGTACCATAGGGCCATCTTGCTATGAAGTTTTTAATTTTGCTTTGTTTTGGTTTCAAGGACATGTTAAACACTCTTGGGCTAACACAACGGGATATCTTCTTTGTCTATTTACATTACATTAGAATAAAAAGTGACATTGCAGAAGTAATGTGGATTTTGGAAGCTTCTGCATGTTTTTTAATGGGAAGCTTTAATAAGGGAATCTTGACTTTTCAATAATGAAATGAGAGTTTATCAAAGTAGCATAATATCTTGGCAATGGACTGAATCAGAGTTTACACTTAATTACAAAAGCAGGTTTCATTAGATTACCCATGCAAATTCATTATCTCTTTCTTATGTGTTTAAGGACTGCAGAATAAAATACATTTACATTGGAAATTATGAACAGAAAGGCAGCAGCACCTAGTCATAACATCAGTTAAAAATCATCTGTTAAGAGCACGCTTAAAAGCATTTTCTTTATAACACACCACTTTCCCAGCTTAATGTACCACTTCAGCTACTGAGATTCATTCTACCATGAAATTTTGCATACAGGAAACTCGTTTGGGGAAGATAGTATGCATGTAAAATGTCACTAGGAAGGATATCATGGGAAACAATCTTACAATGGCCCACTGCACATGCATAGATAAGAGCTGGAAGAACGTGTAAGCTAAGGCCTCAGGAAAAAGGCAGAGAAATACCTAGAATTTAATTCCTAAGGATTGTGCTACCAAGCATCCTCAGCATAAGCAAAATAAGGGCACCAAAAACAGGCAGTGTAGCATAATGATAGATGCTGGAGTTAAGAAAGAAAAGGCTGTTGGTGGGATTCACTTATTGGAAAACCTGGGAGTTGCATCATGAAATGAATAATAGAAAAGTCCTGTATCCAATACCATATTGACTACTCTGTATTTGGACTTTTTTTTTCCTGGAAGGGCTGAGGAGTGCGACCCAAGGGAGCTAAACAGTAAAAACAACATTCAAAAATTTCTCAAAGGAAGCAGATAAAACAAGCTATTTCCAAACAT
>NW_011262884.1:0-409 GCF_000146605.3 Meleagris gallopavo
TTTAGAGATCATCAAGCCCAACTCCCCTGCAAAGGAGGACCCCTACAACAGGCAAATATGTTAGTGTCTTATCACCACTATTTACACCACAATTCCAAAATACAGCACCATGCAAGCCTCTATGAAGAAAATCAGCTCTGTTCCAGACAGACAAAACTAGGACAACCACCCAGCACCTCAACCCTTACAGATTAGTCTGTCTGCCAGGTGCCTTAAAATAACAATATCAAGCTGTCAAGTGGGGAAAAAAAAAAAGAAGAAAAAAAAGAACATTTGATGTGCCCACACAATCACTCTATTAATTTTGTGTAAATTAAAAAGAAACAGCTGTCTAATTCAGAAATGTGTTGGGCATTTAATTAGTTTCATTAATTAGAAGAAGCTTCCCCTAGAAAGCAATGCAGAATGA
>NW_011262886.1:0-342 GCF_000146605.3 Meleagris gallopavo
ACCAGCATTCAGGCTGTGGAGGGCACAGTCAGTGTGCTGCGGGATCACCGTCAGCTCAGGTGGGCTGAGCTGTTTTACAAGGCACAAAATGCTCCTCAGGTTCAACCCTCTTCCCACTCCTAGCTCTAGAACCCTCTCCCTACAAATTACAGGTAACTTAACAACTGGCCCCATTTGCCAGCAAAACCTGACAGTGCTTAAGTAGCTTTCACCTATTCCCCAAATTTTAAAGCCCAAATCCCCAGATCCTTGGGGTCCTGCTTTCAGGGTGCCCCCCCCAGTTCCTGCAGGGCACCCAATCACCACACCAGGCACACTGGGAGATGCTGAGCCACCTCCAGG
>NW_011262887.1:0-345 GCF_000146605.3 Meleagris gallopavo
CCTTTCTGTACTGAGATATTAAGATGCCCAAAACTGAACAATGTATTGTGTGCACATACAGTTTTTACTATAAAAGACAAAAAAAAGTACCCCCCAAAAAACAAAGCAAACAGCCTCCTTTCCCCAGACTCACCTTTTTAGCACAACAAGAAGCAGAGCTGATACCCCGTGTGCCTTTATTAAGGCACACAGTTTGGTAACTGAGCATTTTTTAGCTAATACTGTTGATGAATGTTTTGTAATGCTTCAGATAGAAGTATGGAATTGGTAACATTAGTAACATATACAGTTACTGGTTCTGCTGCACCAACATGATAAAGATGAGGTGTAGTACATGATAAATGC
>NW_011262888.1:0-387 GCF_000146605.3 Meleagris gallopavo
GGTGTCCCTAATGCTCTGTGCAAGCATAAGCAAAACATTTGATTAGTTCAGTATGAAAACTGCATGTGCTGTTATGATTTCATTCAGTTCACAGCAAGGGAAATTTCAGCATGACGTACCTGAAGATTCTGAAGAGCTGGTCAATCTCTGAGTCCCCATGGAAAAGTGGCTTTTTAGTTGCTAACTCTGCAATATGGTACCTATGCTCCATATATCTACAGGAGTGGAATAACGAGCAGATCCTAGCAGAACCTCTGGAGACCTGTACCAGAGTGTCACTACCTATTGAACAAAGAATATATTTTTTTTTAAGACTAAGTTTATAGAAGTAGGTCCTCTAATTGATTACAACCACAATGGCTCATTCATTACTAAGGAGCATTCAGC
>NW_011262889.1:0-393 GCF_000146605.3 Meleagris gallopavo
GAATTCCTTCCTAACACTTAATCTAAATCTACCATATTTTAGTTTAAATAAAAAGGAGGAAATCACTTGCAATACTACAAGCAGTTCAGAAATTGAGCAGGCAAAATGATTTGTCCTTAAAGTCACTGAATATCACATGTTCTAATTCTTAACATGCATTTATTAAAAAAGGGAAGGGGCTCAATTATTAGATGTTAAGCCAGCCCTTAACTAACTGGACGTCAAAAAAAGGTATAAAGGGCAAAAGAGAAAAGTCTTCTGCCTCCTCCACTTCCTTCACAGTACAAGCAGTTAGACAGTCCAGCATTTCCTCTACTGACAGACACATACCTCCAGCTACCTCTGCAACAGGAAATATTTGCCAGAATTTCAGGTGGCTTTTCCTCCACAGAG
>NW_011262892.1:0-305 GCF_000146605.3 Meleagris gallopavo
CAACAATTTTTCTTCCATTTTATTACCCACAGCAACCTCCAACCTTGATGAGTGCTTCTAGATATGTAATAAAGCAACTCACTACTTTTCCAACAAAGGATAACATCGATAGCTCACCTTGGTAAGTTTTTTTTTTTTCTTTTTTTTCTTTTAATTTAAGAAATCAAATGAATGGGAGAGAAAACAATCAAAAATTCCTACCTCAGATCATTGATGTCAGCCAAGTGGACAACAGAAGGCAGCAAGAAAGGCAAGATGCAGGCTGTATTATTATTTGGCATTACTAAAATAAAACATGGCAAATT
>NW_011262894.1:0-360 GCF_000146605.3 Meleagris gallopavo
CATCTCATCAACCATCATTCTTTATCATCAGAATCATAGAATAATAAAACAATAAATAGCAGCAAAAATTAGGCTCAAGAAGGAAATTACTAGTAACTGAGTAGAACAAAATTTAGGTAAAGTCTTACGGAATTCAGTTTCTCTGAATATTAATGTTATAACTAAATCCTCAGATAGCCTTGATTTTTTTATTTTTTTATTTTATTTTTTTTGCACTGACCCCAGGCTAAGAACCAAGAAGGCAACATCTACCAGCTAGAGACAAAAACATACAAGCATGCTCAAGCAATACTGTCACTCTCTCTACTCTTACAGCACTCCAACACGATACAAAGGTATGGATAATGAACTATATGAACT
>NW_011262895.1:0-366 GCF_000146605.3 Meleagris gallopavo
ATAACTGTGGCCTAGAAGAAAAAAATGAAAACAAGTAATAGGAAAATCTTTGTTTTTATCATTTAAGTAAACTAAGAGAGGTTTTTTTGTTTTTTTTAATTTGTTTACTTTTTTTGGCAGTTCTTTTTCGTTTCAGCTAAAAAAAAATTAAAAAGACATAAAATATGCATTTCTGTTGCATTAAAATACTGCAAACAGTGATTTTCACAGAAAAGCAAAGAAATCCTGCATGATGGTCAGTGTGTCAGTCTTCCACATTCTATGTATATAAACTTCACGGCAGAAATCAAATAATAAAGAGCACAGGCTAAAGTTTTCCATCTTTTGTAGCTATACAGACTTCTTGAAAGGCATTCAGAAAGTCTG
>NW_011262900.1:0-346 GCF_000146605.3 Meleagris gallopavo
TTAGGACAACCTCTTTACCTGACACACTTTCCCCATTAGAACTGCAAATGGCTCGCATCCATCTCCTACTCCTCAGCAAAACATGTAAATGACCACAAATCAACTTCTTGCTAATAAAATCTGTCTGGACTCAATGCAGGTCCACAAACTGCCACAATGGAAGCAGTCCCAACGCCAGAACAGCTCTATAAATAATGACAGCTCTGATTTCCCTCTGCATCACCCTGCATACAAAACAGAGTTCTACTAATTCAATTAGAATGAAAACAACTGTCCTCTCCACACCGTGGCTTTTTTTTTTTTTCTTCTTCCCTCCCTGCAACACATAGAATATATGCCAATAATG
>NW_011262906.1:0-318 GCF_000146605.3 Meleagris gallopavo
ATGAATATTCTTTTCAATTTAAAGAATAAATTAAAGAATAGAGCAAACACTGTTCTGGATCCTGGGAAAACAGAGCTAGCTATAGACCAGGACAAAAATCAAGAAGTTAACATAGGAGTTCCACTGTCTGAGTGCTTACTATATATGTTCCAACAAACGAACTCTTTCTGTAGCTTTGTGCATTATTTGAAATATTTGAATTGTTCATTGCAAGCAAGCAGTCTGTGCTTTTTTTTTTTTTGTAAGATTCTTTTAGACATCTGCAAATACATCTTTTTATCTAATACATCTTTTTCTTTCCAAGGTGTGAGTCAGTGT
>NW_011262908.1:0-305 GCF_000146605.3 Meleagris gallopavo
GTTAAACAAAATGTATGTTCTTCTTATCTTTAAGCTGTGACTATTGCTATGAAATAAAAAAAACCTATAAAAGAAAGTGCCTTATCACAAGGGTTATAATTCTTTAATGTTCCCCAGAGGCTGTGTCTGTGCTGGAATCAGACCCTTGGGACCACTTTCCAAACCCCACTCAAGTAATTTTCTTGCAGACAGATGATCTTTCCTTATCACACGTTGTCTTGGCAATAAAAAGTCTCTTTCTTGAGATGCATGTTTAGACTGAGCTTGGTAGGAAAAAAAAAAAGGAAGGAAAAGAAGGGGCAGCT
>NW_011262909.1:0-308 GCF_000146605.3 Meleagris gallopavo
AATGATGCTTTCCCAAGGAAAAAACACTTTTTATTGTGTTTTGCTATCATTGTGATGAGTTTGTGGTTCTTTTATTTGCTTGTTTGATTCACTGGGAGAGGTGCCATCAGAAAGCTGATGACACATTTCAGGTAACTGTATTGAGAAAGTAAACATACTGACAACACAAGTTAGTGCATCCTGCTACAGTGGGATAAAATAGATTACAAACTGATATGTCCTTCCTTAGTTTTCAAGTACATTTAGCCACATCACAGACAGACTACAGATAAGAAGAAATAACTACTGAACAGTATTTGTTCAGTACT
>NW_011262913.1:0-338 GCF_000146605.3 Meleagris gallopavo
TGGGCTGCTCTGACAAATCAGAGCTCTGATGCTAGACACAAGCTGGGCTGCAAAGCTCCGGTGTGCCTTCTGTCCCTGTGATTTGGCTCTCTGGTTGCTGACCAGATCTCTGGGGGCTTCCTGACAGGCAGGAATGTGTTCAGGAGGGCTTGTTGGGACGCACCCTGCAGGCACTGACTGCACGGGCTGCTGCCTCTTCACACAGTGCCACTTGTGCACTGAAGGCACTGGCTGTTGGTCAGTTTGTGCACCTGACAGCGCCAGCTAGGAACTGCCCACAGGTTCTGTTGCCTTCAGTGCATGGTGTGGTGTTGGTGAGATGTACCCGCGTCAGGAGG
>NW_011262916.1:0-512 GCF_000146605.3 Meleagris gallopavo
GGCTGCATGCCCTCCGCGCTGAAGAGCTGAGAAGAGTCCCTCGCTTCGGGCATCGCGGGGTTTGGGTGCCGAGGGCTGCTGGAGCCTTGGCTGCCTTGCCTGAGCTGCTGGCTGCTCTGTTAAAGCCCTCCTGCGCTCGCTATTAATAAACAAAAAGTTGTTCCTCACCTCTGGTTGAATCTCGGATCTCCCCTGCCGCTCAGAGCTGCTCTGTAAGAACGTGCTGACCTGTGGGAGATGGGCAGTGGGAGAGGCCTGCTTCCCCCTGAGCGCCGTGTCATGTCTCTGGGGCAGCTGGGCTCGGCGGGCCTGATAAGGCGGGCGCTGAAATGTGTGTAGGAATTGCTGCTGTAACACGGGGTCGGAAAGGCCGTACCGGATTCCACCCGCAGCTGTCTGAGTGTGCAGGAAGAGGTTTTGGGGACGTTGCACAAAATGTAGTTGTTTTCCACCTCTTTTGAGATTGCTTTTATTTCCCGTGTTTCATTCACAAAACCAGACTGGTTCCTTTA
>NW_011262917.1:0-356 GCF_000146605.3 Meleagris gallopavo
AAGTGATTGAAAAGTGATTGAAATAAAAGAATTTATTAAAAGAAAGAGTGAGAGCCTATAATTAGGGTCATGGGTTGCAGCATTTAAAGACAGAAGAAGCATTATTCCAAAGGGTGCAAGAAGAGATCCAGAGTGATCCATTTCTTTTGGAAGATCAGAGCATTCCTGTATGCTGAAGAAACCACACGTGATGTCCTTGTTTCCATATCACTAGGAATGTTCTGGTAACTCTAACAAACCACTACTGAACCCAGAAATATGCACAAATGGAACATATCCACCACTGTTCCTTTTTACTAGACGTAATCATGTTTTATATATGTTTTTATATATATATATATATATATTACTTTATA
>NW_011262920.1:0-463 GCF_000146605.3 Meleagris gallopavo
ATGGTTTACTGTGAGCTGATAAATCCTCAACAAAAATGAAAATCGTTGCATACCAGTCCAACAGCTAGCTAGTATTTGATCTGAGGCACAGTCAAAGAGTTCCTTTTGTCCTCTCACTTCAGTTAGTTTCTTAAGGGTCTCATTCTCTAATATTTATATATGCCCAGGGCACTTCTTTTTCCTTTGTTCCTCAGATGCATGTTCTAATTATCACAGAAGCAAGACCTCCAGTATGTCACTTCTTGTTCCTTTGTGAAATTAAAAAAAAAAAGACAGTATCTATAATAGTTTGGGTTTTTTTGGTGTCTCTTTTTTTGCTGCCTGGTTGATTACGTTCATAAACATAGACTATGGGACTCAAGGGACTAATCTAATTAAGAAGTCAAATTGCTATGCTGATTACAGACACTCTTCTCAAACTTTGAAATTAAGAGTTCTCAGAATAATCACAAATCTTGTGTAT
>NW_011262922.1:0-474 GCF_000146605.3 Meleagris gallopavo
ACTTACATTATTCTTAAATAAAGGACCTACCAGACTAAGCAATAATGAAGCAACTTAATACAAGAGATGACCTGGATGTCCTATTTTGTGCTTACTAAAAAAAAAATATAAGGTGTCAAAATTAATATGCTTGAGGAAGCAGAATAAACAAGGTAGAGACAGCAAATAGTCACACTTAAGCAACCGTGTGCAGCTTGTTACCAGAGAGCTGCTTTCCAACACCAAATAATAAAATTATACTTTTGTGCTGTTAATTATATGCAAATTAAAATTGGGTGCACATTAATGCGAAGAGTTGAATATCCATTTAATCAGATCCTCCCTGCAGGGTCCAATGATAAAAATGACAGAAGACTTGCATTACTAATTCTGAAATTCTCACATCTTGCACATGCTTACCTTGTAAACGACTGCTACTGTGACACCTGCCTGCTGGGCTGAAAGCTTGTGTTGATTAGGTCTATAGGAGCTACC
>NW_011262923.1:0-322 GCF_000146605.3 Meleagris gallopavo
CTGCCTGTTCTTTTTCCTCTGAGGAAAAAAAGCACAAATTACAAAAATTCAGCAGGATGCCTCTTCAGTTTCTAGAACACCTAACTGGTTCATACAACACATGAATGTATCAGTTTTTTGTACTTATGAAAACAATATTTAGTTAATAATTTAGGACTAAAGTCATTGCAGTTCTGTAGCAGGCTTTTCTTTTTTGAATCTGAGAAAAGTCTTTTTACAATTAGTCATTTCACACTTACGTAAAAAGTTCACATACAACTATTGCTCTGTCTCATCAACACAGTACAATACAGTGCTACACAGAGATAACCACGTCCAGCTC
>NW_011262924.1:0-474 GCF_000146605.3 Meleagris gallopavo
AATTAATACAGAGAAAAACAAAGAAGAAAAAAAGCTAAAAAGGAAAAAAGAACAATTCACTTTCCTTCCAGGATGTTGAATCATTTAGAGAATGTTTTTGTTGAAATAAAAGGAAACAACTGGGGGAAAACCAAAACAATACACATGATTTATTAGAGTGATCAGACTTTCACCACGGTCTGGATTTGAAAGACAGTAATTCTAGTTATCTTAAAACACAGGGCAACACCCATATTCACAGGAATCTCTGTTTGTAAATGATAGAGTGACAGAATCACAGAATGGCTTGGGTTGGAAGGGACCTTAAAGACCATCCAGTTCCATCCCCTCTGCTGTAGGCAGGGCTGCCATTCACTAGACCAAGCTGCCCAGGGTCCCATTCAACCTGGCCTCCAGGAATGGGGCATCCACAGCTCCTCTGGAAAACTTGTGTCAGTGCCTCACCACTCTCTGAGTAAAAAATTTCCTCCTAAT
>NW_011262925.1:0-463 GCF_000146605.3 Meleagris gallopavo
AAAACAAACTTTGCAACAGCATGCAAGAACATCAACAGCTCCTATGCTTTTAAACAGGAACGTGCCATCGTGCTACACTGCATCAAAGGCACAACTGGTCAGGAGAAGCACAGTATGGCTGAGGCTGGGGGGTATCTCTGGGTCCATCCGACCCAAGTCATTCCCCAGCAGGGCCCCCAGAGCTGTGCCCCACCACAGCCACAGCCACCTGGGTTTGGGGATCCCCCAAGGAGTCCCCCCCATCTCTGGTTCCTGTGCCAGCACTCCAGCACCGCCCAGCACAGAGTGCTGCCTGGTGGGCACTGAGAGCTCTTGGGCTCCAGTCTGTGCCCAGCACCTCTGGGCCTGCACCGGTATCAATGCCTAAGCCTGGCTCTGTTCTGCCTGCACGTCCCTTCAGGTTATCGTGGACTGGCACTCCTTCTCCAGGTTGAGCAGTCCCAGCTCTCTCAGCCCCTCCCTC
>NW_011262926.1:0-538 GCF_000146605.3 Meleagris gallopavo
TTTAGACCAGTATTCAAGAAGCAGTGCCATAACACATTTGACACCAAAACAGGCTCTGGCCTTCCAGGAAGAAATAGCTAAGCACCCTGTGGGAGTTAAACTTGGAAAACACTGCTCTTCTGAAGAACTGTTTGCAAAAGAACAAAGCAAGTGTGTAGAGATGTTCATAGATGCTATCCATGCAGAGATGGTAGCAATAAGAAGAGACTGAAATCCTTGAGTCCTTCTTGCAAGAGGGCTTTTTTGTTTCTTTCTGCTATGCAGCGGTCCTGGTGTAGTGAATTGATTACTCATCTTTAAGTGGAAAAGGCAGAGCAGGTAATAAGCATGGTCCATGTCCATAGCTTTCCAGGCCGAGCTGCCACCCACTTACGTGCTTGTCGGGTAAAAACTACCACTTTATTGCAAGAACACATTAATAGCTTTTTAATGAGTGTACTTATTCTGAGAAAACATGGGAAACTGGATGGAATTCTGATGTGATGTGGGCTTCAGACATTGCATTTAAAGAATGTAAGTATAATAGAAGTCTCATAAT
>NW_011262927.1:0-529 GCF_000146605.3 Meleagris gallopavo
AATACAGAAGCTACAACGCAAGCAGTTCTAGGAAAGAAACTTAAAATAATTAAAATACACCATCCAAGACAGACTTAGTAAGGTAGTGTCTTGTTAGATAAAAGCGAGGCCAAGAGACACAATTCTCTTGAAAAAGTTCCTGTTTGTGACATCAGTGCTTAGGCCTGCTATGTATTCAGTGCACCACGGCAACAGTGGCAAGAACAAACTGCCTACACATCCCAATACTTTATTAGTAAAAATCCAATATTCAGAAAAAAGAGAAAATTGTCTCTTGGGGCTCTTGTACCTAATAACAATGGAAACAACTCTGCAGTTCCACACTTGAGGTTCACAGCACCATCTAAATCTCCTCCCACAGAATTTTAGCCTTTCATTACCTAATTGGCTTTCTACTAATTACGCATGTAAAATAGCTACTAAAGTTTTTCCATTGCTCTTTGTATATATCAGACATTCCACTATGGTTACAGATGGCATAGCTAACACACACTGGGATCTGTGGATAACCAAGAGTACTGGTGCAGGG
>NW_011262928.1:0-399 GCF_000146605.3 Meleagris gallopavo
GCAGCCAGCCACCCTAACACCCCTCACCTAATATCGAAAACAGTATCACTGCCTCCAGCACTCTCTCTCTTTGAGACAAGATATTTAAGTCATAGGAGCAGTTAAAGGAACTCCTTTCCACTCTTCTTGTTCATTACTGCTAGGGGATGAGACACTGACATTTCTTTGTCAGTGATGCAATCCAAAACTATATTAACTGTATTAATAAACTGTATTAAACAAATCTGGAACAGTGGAAATGAAAGGTTTCCTACTCTGTGCTTTTAAAAAGTCCCCAAAATATGAAGGAATTTCCTTGAATGTATTTTATCAGTATTAGCTAACACTTAATCAAATAAAGGAGAAAAAAAAAGAAAAAAAAGGAAAAGAAATAAGTTACCTTAGAAGAGATGATAAAAT
>NW_011262930.1:0-448 GCF_000146605.3 Meleagris gallopavo
ACTGGGACAGAGGAGATACTGACTGTCCTGTAGTTTCCCACATCCTCCTTCTTGCCCATTTTAAAGATTTCAGTGACACTGACTGTCCTCCAGCCTTCAGGCACCTCTCCTGTTCTCCAAGACTTCTCAAAGATGATAGACAGTGGTTCAGCAATCACCTCTGTCGGCTCCCTCAGCACACATGGATGCATCCGATCAAGGTGTGTGGATCTGTACACTCTGATCCCACTCAGATACTCCAGGACCATCCCCTCCTCACCCAGAGGAAACTCGCCATTTCCCAGACTCAGTCTTTTCCCTCTAGGGTCCAGGAGTCCTGAGGGGCATTTTTGAAGTGAAGACCAAGTCAAAGAACGCGTTCGACATCTCTGTCTTCTCAGCATCCCCTGTTACCAGGGACACCTGCCTTGTTCAGCAGGGCACTCACCATTATCCCTAGTCTTCCTTT
>NW_011262931.1:0-514 GCF_000146605.3 Meleagris gallopavo
CGGTTTACGGGCTGGTTCGGCCCGGTTCCGTGACTAGGAGGGCGGAGGGATCCGCGGATCGCGCCCCGGGAAAAAGAAAATAGGGGACCCCGAAATAATTGAAAACAGTGGCAACAATCTGAGGTGAAACAAAGAAATTTACTAAATATGGTATCAGCAGAATTTTATAAGGAGAGAGAGTGTGAAATTGATGGTGGATCGGCCTCACCACAACGCTGAGATGAGAAGCGCAGGCAGAGAAGCGCAGGCGAAGCAGTGCAGGCAAAGAAGAGAGCATCAGGTGACCTTGCCGGGAGTTCTATCTCCTCGCTGACCGCAAACGCCCCCTGGGGAAATGCAGCTCTTCTTCTCCTCTGGACAGGCACCCGGAACTTGAGCATCAGCAGTCAAACCCCCAGTGCATTACATGATGTTATGATTGGAACACTGATAATGAAAAATCATGAAACCATGACATTCCACCCCTTATTCCACATCACTGCATCATGCTTAATATATACAAACAAATATAAAC
>NW_011262932.1:0-530 GCF_000146605.3 Meleagris gallopavo
ATCTTGCAATAATGTGATATTAAACACAAAACTTGGAATGAATTTGAAAATATAGCATTCTTCAATTTTCTTGGCAACATAGTCATAATAACTGGTAGCTGGATGTTCCCACTGGGTAGTTGAAAAGGAAACACAGTGCATATTTTTAACCGTAACAATAAGTAATAGTGAGAAGCATGCATATGGCAGATGATGTGGGAACAAGTAGCTTATTTTTTATTCCTTTTTGTTATGTTGTTGTTGGTTTTTTGGTTTATTTTGTTGTTGTTGTTGTTGTTGTTGTTGTTTTTAATAAAGAAATCCTTAGGTATGTAAAATATTAAAAATATACGAAAATAAAAATATATATCCCTTGTTATAGTACAAGCTTGATTTGAAGGCAGAAGAAAGAGTGCTTAATTACTTATCAGAACAGATAACTCATAAGGAGTGAAAGATTGGTTGGAAGGATTGTATTTTTCTGATCACGATATCCGGGTGTTGCCCTGTGCTTGGATTACTACGCAGAGTCCTGTTATGAAGATAAAAGT
>NW_011262933.1:0-468 GCF_000146605.3 Meleagris gallopavo
GACTCCAAGTACAATCTTACAGCCAGACAGGATGCAGTTTCCAAGTAATGAAATACTGTGCAATAAATACAATACATCAATGTGGTTATTAAAGAGTTTGTTAGATGAAGACACTTATTTAATATACTACAGAGTAAATAAGTAATAATAAACACTCAGATAATGAATTACAATAGAAACCATTCTCAGAAATGAAATATATATACATTTTGAAGGCTCATTAAAACTACTAAGAAAAAAGACATTCTTGGCTTTGTCACTTTTCTGAATGACTATTGACAATTATGACAAAGAACCAATATGAAATAACTTTTATGGGCAAAATAGAGATACAACTACCAGGAAGCAAAAACTTAACTGCTAGTCTAGCAGTCTAGGTTAAGTCTAAGTAAAACAAGTTTCATCAAAATTACTGTACTTTCAGGTGTCTTTTATAGTAGTACTGATAGTAACTATACAGATTAATGG
>NW_011262935.1:0-325 GCF_000146605.3 Meleagris gallopavo
TTCAGTTAGTAGCCAAACGATGAATAATATGGGTAGAAAGGAATCTCTCTATTTCTTAAGATGGTTCACAACGTCAGCTGATTCAGATAAAAGTAGACTTAGCTCAGTAATGTTTTAGTCTTGATAATCACAAGATTACTCTGCTGAATATGCTGATACCTCCTCAGCAAAATTAAGTCTTCTTAAAAGGCCATTTTGAAATAAAGAAAACCTTTGAGCTTGATCTATTGTATGTCATGGCTAAACAGGACTGTAGTTCATTATGTCATAATATAACAGTGGATCAGTTTGTATGGATTTTAAGCCCAAAAAACAGTGTTAAGTA
>NW_011262936.1:0-468 GCF_000146605.3 Meleagris gallopavo
AGTAATTTAATTTCAGTGTCTTCTAGACCTTGAACTTGAGTAGTAGAAAATCATAACCATTTATTCTATTCTGCCCCTTAGACATTTTAAAGACGTATCTAAATTTCAGGCCCATTGTCTGACTGAACATAGTTCTACTGAAACCACCTTATAGCTCTAACAGGTAAAATAACATCAGTTGTTTAAGTGATTTTAAGGAGGCAAGACATCACAAGCTAAGTCTTTACTTTCTTTGAAAAAAACAATGAGAACACTGAAAAAACATCCCTCCCATATACAACCCCTGAATCTCCCTATGTATGGAAGAATAGCAAGAGGCAGAAAAAGTAATTACTAATATAAGCACTTTATTATTGGGAAAAAAAAGGGAAGAAAATAATGCCTTACCAAATAGGCTCCCACTCCACACTGAGATGCATTAGATGGTCTTTTGACAGACTGAGTCTGGGCAGCATATTCTCTGTAGGA
>NW_011262938.1:0-467 GCF_000146605.3 Meleagris gallopavo
CCCTTCCTTAGACTGGTCTCAAAATTTGTTTCATAGAAACTAACTAGAACGATAAGATTTCCACAAACTGTACATATTGTAGAATCCCTCATGTTCTGTGGGCTCAGTATCCCAGCAATGAGCTCCTCATGCAAAGGTAACAGTCTTCTTTTTCTGATTAGCATTTGCTTTCTACAGCTATGTGAGAGGCTTGTTCTCTTTAGTAATATATTACAAAAAGAGTCACCATTCAGCCAATTACCTTTGGAGAAGTCTGAGCTGCCTTTTGTCGAACGCAGTTCTTCATTATGAAAGTCACTATGAGATCACACTGTATAATTCATTTTCCCTTAAATAAACTCATCAGTTTTTTGTCTTTATCTTTACTTTTGCTTATTTTATCTTGTTTTTTGTTTTGTTTTGTTTTCTTTTCCTTTTTTCTATTCTTGTTAATCTACTAGCCATCATATAATATAAGATTAGAATGG
>NW_011262939.1:0-453 GCF_000146605.3 Meleagris gallopavo
ACAAGTGTTCATAGAATTAGGAACCAAAACCAAATGCTAAGCACAGACAGAAAATAATCAAGTTTTTAGAATTAGCCTTATCTGATATTTAAGTAACCAGGCTGTGGGCATTAGTTTCAGATCTGCATCACCTTGGGTCAGTGGCTAGGAAACCTTACGAAGGCCAATACTAGATATTTCTTGTGAGAACAGGCAGATGTACTTCACAACAGACCTTTACAAAGCCTCCTACCTTGTCCAAACACAGATTTCCATGTCTCTCAGCAATAGCCTTCCTAAAGCTGTGAGAAAGGGGATACAGCATGCTGTGATGAGGGTGGACAGAGGGCAGTCTGTTCTTCTCCAGCTGATCAGCCACAATGCTAACCAGCTTCTTCATCCTTTCATCATAGTCTGTCCAGTCACAGACAATCTAGAAAAAAGGTAAAATAAAATATAAAACACAGATCAAAT
>NW_011262940.1:0-404 GCF_000146605.3 Meleagris gallopavo
GGTGCACGGAGATGGGTGCAGGCGCGCGTCTCTGTGGCCATGCTGCACTTCCCACCAGTGCGCACAGCTCTGCAGTTGCCACTGTCCGAAGAACTGGTGGCTTCCATGATGGTGGTGCACACTGGCGGGTCCCATACGAACCACAGAAGCTGCAGAGCAGCATCCTCCGCGGTCCAGGGGAGCTCACTGGGATCCCTGCACTGCGGGCTGCCAGCCCTGGGGTGCTCCAACCACACTGCCTCCGCAGTGGCTGGCACTGAACTGCCGCAAGTCCAGCTTGTGCCATGCTGAGCTCGGTGTCTTTGCCAAGCTCCAACACTCCTGGAAGGTGGAGATTCTTGATGCTGAGACGCGATCTCCTCCCCCCACATGCATTCACACATGTTGGCAGAGTGTGCAGCAGA
>NW_011262941.1:0-484 GCF_000146605.3 Meleagris gallopavo
ACTGGTACAGTAACATGGCTGAATGACTACCAAAGAGGTGTCTTCTTACAGCACAAACAAGTAATTTGCCACAAAAATGGATAGCAAATCTATACCTACTCTGTAAAAAGTATCAGAGATAATTCAGTAGGAGAGCAAAGAAGTAAGTCAATCCAGAAACACTAACTTGAAACTTTAAGTAAATGCGAGAGGAACAAAGTGGCTTTTTCAAAGAAAACAGTATCAGCCATTTTTTATATTTTGAACACATCAGAACTTTAGATATAGTACATTGTGTTTTCAAAAACCGTGGGTTCTGTCTTTAGTTAGGAGATTTAGGGTGACTTTTTCCCAAACTAAAAGAACAAGATTGTTGTCTGTCAAAGGTAAGATTTATCAGAATAAAACATATGATTTTATTAGTAGAGTGGTAGAAAGCTTTAATTTTAATCAGTATTTTCATTATTCACTTTTCATTATTATTATTATTATTATTAAATTTGGG
>NW_011262942.1:0-501 GCF_000146605.3 Meleagris gallopavo
CAGAGTTAGCTGGAAGAATTTCAAAGGCTTTTGAGGGGAGGGAATTTAAAAAAAAAGAAGAAAAGCTGTAACCAATACTTAAGCTTGATTAGACCCTTATTATTTTTAGATTGTTCAACATTGTCAACGATATGTTTGGGTTTTTTAGTTTCCTCTTTATAGTTGCTTTTTAGTGATTACAGCACAAGAATGGACGCAGATTAAGATCTGTAAAACTCCTGCAAAGTTGTATCTACCACTTTTTAAAAATAAATTGCAATGTTGTTAAATTGTTAATTTCTCAGGAATGGTGCAAATGTTCGTCCCAAGCAGAAGTTAAACACTAAGCATGAAATCAAAGAATCAGAACTAAGTAGAAAGACAGAAAATAATTCCTTTTTCAGCTCCTCTTGTGGTTTAACCCTGCAGATGACTCAGCACCACACTGTCATTCGCTTACTCCCCCTCTTCTCCAGTGAGATAGGAAGGAATTGGAAAAAAAACAAACAAAACAAAACAATT
>NW_011262943.1:0-414 GCF_000146605.3 Meleagris gallopavo
GGTAGCATGAGATTTGGCTCACTTGACAGAAACAGCCGTAAACTCAATGCTGTACGAAACAAATCCGTCTGCAGCATGCAGCCAGGGTCAGCAACCAGGGAGCACCAGCCTTGCAGGGAGAGGAGAGGGCCAGCCTCTGTGCAAAGCCCCATACCAACCTCATCTTATGTTATATCAAATACATAGGCAGCAAAGGCTGCAGTTTCCCTTCTTCCCTTTCTCCATCACTGCCAGGCAGTCCGAGCGCAGGGCCAGAAGCAAGGAGAGCCCTGTGCTTGGAGCAGCTTCATGCACTCACCGTCCTTCCTTCACACCGCCGGTGGCCAAAGGGAGGAGAGCTCAGGATTGATGGCGGAGAACAGAGAGAGGTTCATGCTCACCAAGCCGAGCACACACAACTGGACCCATCTCTTT
>NW_011262946.1:0-503 GCF_000146605.3 Meleagris gallopavo
AAAAATGAACACAATGAAGTACCTCACAGAAAAAATCCTCCTCTCTTATTTTGAAGGGAACCCTGTACACTGGTCAACTTACAGAGAACAGTCTGTTTGATATATATATGTAATATAATTATTGTATAACCTAATTAATCCATGCCAAAACAAGAGATTTTCATACTAGATCTAACATTGCACTGAGGTTAAAAATATTAATAAGAAAAATATCAATACACAGGGGCTTTAATGATTTTAGCTTTTAAGTTAAAAAAAAGTTAGAACTACATCATCAGTACATCAGAAGATCAAACCTCTTACAGTAAGAGAACCTAGAAGGAATTGCAGTGTTATATTTCAAATATTCTACTCTGAGATTTTTGGTCCATATTTACCAAATATGCTAAAAAAAATTTAAGATTCCAGTGAGAGTAAAATGAACACAGAGGGGATGATTTTTAAACAAATGCATAGTGAGCAGCACTTTAGTGATAACACAAGAAGGTTGACTGCAAAACATC
>NW_011262947.1:0-513 GCF_000146605.3 Meleagris gallopavo
GAAACTCTACCAGACTCCTAGATTTGTCCAATCATCAAAGAGAAAAAAATGTAAATTAATTTTCTGTACTTCTCTAGGTTTTAAATTAATTTGTACCCCGGGTGAAATTAATCTCTCCTCCCTATGAAAGTCTTCATATTTAATGTTTAAATGTGAGCTGGTGTCTGTATGCTTCTTTCATGTTCAGGGCAAAAACTTCTCTTTTTAACAATACCTCACTCCTTTTGAATGGAGAGTTAGGCAATGAGATGCTCCAGAAAATACCACTCGGTGATGGCCATGGTCTTCACCTTCTGGTCTTGTTTCTGAGCTGTCTATAGCAGCCTATCTACAGCATCAGCCCTTTGTGCATAGTGAAGAGCATTTTGTTCTGAGTGATCACAGCAATTGCCAAAACTTTTTGCTAATCACCTCTGGAAAAAGTTCATGAAATGTTTTATCTCTATAAATCACATCAATTTATGCAACAGATAAATGCAACAAGCTAGCAGAATGTTCCTGAGTGAAAATCAG
>NW_011262948.1:0-523 GCF_000146605.3 Meleagris gallopavo
TATTTGTTTCCTTTGTTCTTGGCTGCTTGGGCTCTATCAAGAGGGCTCTGAAAAAAGAGAAGGAAAAACAAAGTGATTGGTCAATTTGAGTAAGAAAAGCTTTGCTCCTCACAAGCAAGGTGTTTAAAGGCTCATCTTCAAAAATATAGAATGGAGGTCAGTGTTAAATTATAGCCTGGACTTCTGAAAACCTCCCTTCCATTTCATTAGGGAAAAAAAAAAACACAATTTCAGGTGCAACCATATGAAATAGCAGACAAGCTTCTAGAAGATTCACTACATTTATTTAACAATGCAGTGATTTCTCTTTGGAAAGGAGACTGATGATCAGAAGAATCAATGAGATTTCTTGTTGAAATTGAGAGATACTTCTCCAAAGCAAGTGTGTGAAGACCACAAAGCACTCAAAGCAATTCAAATAGGAAAAGTTTGCTACTGAAATACATACAGCCTGTGAGATCAGAGTTGACTCAGTACAACATGAACTAAGAAAAACACTTTCTGGAAAAACTCAACTGCTTTG
>NW_011262949.1:0-531 GCF_000146605.3 Meleagris gallopavo
TCCTCTGGACGTGGAGTAGGAGTCTGACAGCTTTCTGCACTTCACGTGACGTGCTGAAAGAGCAAAGGTCCTTTACTGCCATCGCCTGGAGTAAATGAAACCAGCAAAAGGAACTTCCTCTACAAGCAATCCACGCAGAACTCACTAAGTTGCACGCTGTGATGCGGACCAAATGACAGGAGAGGATAATTAAGGCTGGAAAAGAACACTAACGGAGATCTAGTCCAACTCAGCACCACCACGTCCAGTAAACCACGTTCCTCAGTAGCACATCTACCTGCTTCTTCAACACCTCCAGGAATGCTGGTGACTCCAGCACTTCCCTGGGCAGTCTGTTCCTGTGCCTCACCACTCTTTCTCAGAAACTTTTGTCTCCCCAAATCCACCGGAACCTTCTCTGGTGCAACCTGAGCCCGTTCCCTTCTGTCCTACAGCTGGTACCGAAGAGAAGAGGCGGACCCCACCTTGCTACAACCTCCCTGGGAGGGAGCTTAGAAAGTGAAAAGGTCTCCCCTGAGACTCCTCTTAGCC
>NW_011262951.1:0-363 GCF_000146605.3 Meleagris gallopavo
GCAGTAACTTCAACAGGCTTGTCTTCAGCAGATCCTGAAGATAATACATTAAGAAATGGTTACTCCAAAGTAGCTTAAAACAGCCATATAAAACTTTAAACCATACCTTGAAATCAGTCTTAAAAGTCCTTTTCCGCATGTTTAACAGCCAATTGGATCCCACACATGAAAAAAATAAATAAATAAAAATAAAAACACATCAACAGCTCATCTCCAACGGTGACCAAGTGTGGATGTTAAAAGCATAAAATCACAGCATGCAAACATTATCTCTTTGAGATATTATCTCAAATTCCACTTACTGACCCAGGTCTTGTCCAAATGGAGCATAACATCTTTGTGTCACTTCTGTTTCCTTGTAGC
>NW_011262954.1:0-443 GCF_000146605.3 Meleagris gallopavo
TGGGATTTTTCCTTTACCACAGTTTACAGCACATTCTAGTCTACTGATAAATACAGCGGGTTTCTTCACAAACTGTACAGTAAAGAGCCATGTTCTATCAGAAGCATTTGGAGAAAATGAAGATTAAATTTTGCTTTCTGTTTGGCATCTATTCCATATTTGATGTTTTGTTTCTTTGCTTTCTGGAGATTTACCAGTTTTAAAACATAATTTTCAATGGCAACTGCTATTCCTGAGAAATGAGAGATATAACAGGCGTCAGAGCAGGAGACATTTGTACCTTCAGGACATTTGTAACACTGAATGTATTGCTACTGACACTTAGAGAGTAGGCAACAGAAAGTCTACTTTAGATTTTATCAACCCAGTCTGCCTTAGCAGTCCCGTTGGCTGATTACTAGAAAAAAATGGCATGATAGATGAGAGTGTAAATTTTAAAAAAT
>NW_011262956.1:0-379 GCF_000146605.3 Meleagris gallopavo
AACGAATGGGGCTCGTTGTTCCAGAAGCAGCACTGAGAGAGACGGCAGTCAAGTGTGTTGAACAAGAACCAACCCAACCTCAGGCAGGGTTGGTTCTTGTTCAACAAAAACTCTGAGGGAGAATTATTACTAGCAATTCAGACTTCACCTGCTGACCCACTTAACCAGGAGCTCTGAAGCAAAGTTTTGCTGCTGTTTTTCCTGTTAAAAAATGTATTTTTTAAATTTTGCCTTAACCAAAACAAATAGATAACATTAAGCAGACATAGGGGGCATAATATGACAAATTAAAAAAAATTAAAAGAATTACTTGGATTATTCTTCTAAAATTAATTCTTTTATAATTAAACACAACAATTCCGTGACCCAATTTAAAAGA
>NW_011262958.1:0-421 GCF_000146605.3 Meleagris gallopavo
AAAACACAACTATGGAATTCATCCTTTTCTTATTAGAAGAAAACAGGAAAAAAGGACAAAACAAAAATCTCAAAACCAAAATGCAAGAAAATTCCCTTCTTTGGAGACAAGTCTTCACGAAGAGACTTTTGCACACAAAGAAAAGATAAAAGCAAGGACAGTAATTACCTACGCTGAATTTTCATTGAAGGCAGTGAAAAATTCACAACCAGCATCCTATGGTGTCTTGTGCCATTTTTAGCTCTTTGTATTTGTACGCTCAGCCCTCAGCTTGCTGTAGCCCAGTGATCACACACAAGCTGATAGCATTTCTCACAAGGCAGCTCTCACTTCTCTGGGTGCACATCACCTGCAGCTGGCTGTGCTACGGGATGCTGACCTGCACTACGGCAGCCACGCCACGAGACCAAGGTCTTGCTTG
>NW_011262960.1:0-404 GCF_000146605.3 Meleagris gallopavo
CCAAGCACCCACATATTATGGTATCAGTCCCAGCTGAAAACAATTTTCCCTCAATTAAAAAAAAGGGGGGGGAAGTTAATGGCAGAGAATAAAACAGCTCACAAGAAAGTACACCTGTGCTAATACTACTTAGCAGCTAAACAGCTACTCTCTAAACAAAAGATTTCACCCCCAAAAAAACTATATTAATATTGATGTTCTTGAGGTTCTTGAGGTCTTTGATTACTTTTGAATGCTAGTTATGCAACAACCTTGCATGAATGTGAATCTGTTTCAATTTTTAAAGCTAACAAGCAACTGTATGTAAGCCAGAATGTGGCACAAGCCACAAGCACTCCAGGAACCCAAACTGCAAGGAAAGACAGTCTACTGCATACTGTTTTCAAAGCATATATGAATCAGAC
>NW_011262961.1:0-444 GCF_000146605.3 Meleagris gallopavo
AAAGCGCTTGGGGCGGCACTGGGAACAGTGGTGGGAGGTGGTTCCCAAAGAGCCTTCAGCCTGCGTCGGCTGGAAAATGCACCAGTGGCATTTGGTGTAAGTGAAGGAGGGTTTTCTGAAGGGTTTCATGGCGTTCTCATCTACATCATGAGGGGCTCATGAGAAATTGTGGGGTGGTGTTGATTGCATTGCATGGATTTCCCCAAATCTGGTTGAAGCCTGCGTCCCTGGTTGCACTTCTGTGCATCTGCACCAGCTCACCAGTAACTGAGCTCTGAAAGGCATTTCAGCTCAAACCTTTCCCAGCTGCAGGCTCCTCTCACGGGGGACAAAAAGCATTGGCCACAACCTGGGCTTTGGGCTGAGCACAGTGCAAGGGAGAGGGAGGATGCAGAGCAGAGCTCCCTGCCTGTCAGTGATTGCAGCAGCTCCTCTCCAAGCTGT
>NW_011262962.1:0-401 GCF_000146605.3 Meleagris gallopavo
TTAGAAGTTTATCCCTGCTGAAATGTGACCATGACATCATTTTCCTCACTGCATCCCTAAGCTCCTGGTTCCTGATGCTGTAGATGAGGGGGTTCAGTGTTGGAGGCACCACCGAGTACAGAACAGCCACTGTCAGATCCAGGGATGGGGAGGAAAGGGAAGGGGGCCTTAGATTGGCAAAAAAGCCAGTGGTGACAAAGAGGGAGACCACAGCCAGGTGAGGGAGGCACGTGGAGAAGGCTTTGTGCCGTCCCTGCTCAGAGGGCATCCTCAGCACGGCCCTGAAGATCTGCACATAGGACACAACAATGAATACAAAGCATCCAAATAAGACAAGGACACTACAGACAATAAGCCCAATTTCCCTGAGGTAGGCTTTTGTAGCAGGAGAGCTTGAGGAG
>NW_011262963.1:0-476 GCF_000146605.3 Meleagris gallopavo
TCTGAGAGCTGCTGCTGCACGTGCAGAGGTGAGTCCTTGGCACTTACAGGGCAGCACAAGCCAGCCCAACTCAGTGCTCCATGTCTCATTGCAGTCAATAAACAATCACAATTATGGACTCACAAGGAGTGCACGGCCTGATTTGTCCAGCAGCACTCATGAGCTGCTGCACCACCTCCTCGTTATTCGCCTGGCAGTGCTGGGTCAGAACTCCCACAGCTCAGTCTGTAAATGCTGCAGTTTATCAAAGCAGTGGCTACACCAATCCTCTGTACTGTCTGCAAAGCATGTCGTCATAGAGTTAACTAGAGCAATTTACACCCGTAAATTTACACCAGTAGGCCTCTGCCCTGCCCCCCAACCACAAAATGGGAAGGAAGGAAGGAAGAAAAAAAAACAGACGGCAACAATCTATGGAGGAAAACTTATTTACTAACTATGATACCGGAATGCAAGATCACACAATATAATACAAT
>NW_011262964.1:0-455 GCF_000146605.3 Meleagris gallopavo
AACAGTTGCATGTTAGCCAAGTAAATAAAGACATAAATATAAGCTATTTAATATCTTACTGTTTCACTCAGGAACCACACTACCTACTTCTACATTTTTCTGTTTAAAAATGGATACAGATTACATGGTTAGAGAATTCCAAATTAACATGTAATGATAATCTGTGATCATTTACACAGAACTGGCTTTCCTTTCAAAACTACAAGCAGCCTCAGTGCTTCATACAGCCTTACGAAATAGGACATTATTTGGACATAAAGTTTGAAACAGATTTTTTTTTTCTCTTCTTCTTCTCAAAAAAAGAAATAATATACTCACTTAAAAAAACAAACAAACAAACAAACAAAAAAAACCAACAACCACAAAAAAGCTCCAACCAGCAAAGAACTGCTCTGATTTTCACAAAGCATTAGTTACTGCTTGGAACAGCTTAACAGCTTCTTGAACAAGAGCAG
>NW_011262965.1:0-432 GCF_000146605.3 Meleagris gallopavo
TGTACTTTTTACACTCTTCCTTCAGGTATTTATAGATGTTGATAAAATCCCCTTCAAGCCTTATCATTAACTGTATTCTTCCTTATTCTGTCAGACAGCTTAAGACAGCAAATCCAGTGCTGTGAAGTGATTACTAGACTTTTTGGAAAGAGGGTGTGAAAGATTTAGAATCTTGTAATTCTATGTAAAATCTTTTTCCAAGCTTTAAAAAACAAACAAAAAAAAAAACAACAGCGCAAGTCTTGATGAAAATACATTTTAATTTTCCAGAAGCTATTTGAATCAGAGTAGTCATGTCATCTTATTGAAGTTTTACATTGAAAATGGATTTTTCTTCATTCATTTTTCTTTGACATAAAAAATTGTCTTTCTTTTAAAAGCTTTTGTTGATTGCCTTTTTTCTTTGGAAAAAAACTTGGCCAGTTTCACAGT
>NW_011262977.1:0-541 GCF_000146605.3 Meleagris gallopavo
TAATAAATACAATCAGGCTTTTATTCAGGACATTTGATTAATCAAACTCAGACCATCTGCTGCAGTCCTGTCTCCTGCTGATCTGCATTGCCTGAAGTCAGTGACATGCTTCAAATAACTGAGAGCTGAAGGAATAATTGTTTTCCTGACAGATCTCAGAACAGTGAACATCAGAATGCTTAAATTTATTTTACACATCATGGAGATCAAACAGCTGCATAAGTACAGCAAATTCTGCAGCCTCTGGAAGGACAGAATAGATTGGGGACCCAAGGAATAAGAATTGTACTAAAATACCCAGAGCCCCACTGATTTTGGGAACTACTCTGGTTGATAAAACAGGCGGGTAAGTTGTCTGTTCAGCCCCTGACGTCCGACCCTGTACTGAATTTCATGTAGTTGAGGATTCATGCATTCCAATGTGACTTTACTCCCGGAAAAGTAAACCAGATCTCATTTCTCCATGGCTGGAACTGCACGTTTCCTTTTTTCTTTTTAATCATGTGCATATTTTATTGTAATTAATCATTGTAACATAAGA
>NW_011262981.1:0-341 GCF_000146605.3 Meleagris gallopavo
AGTGGAGACACTAATAGCAGATTAGTATTTCATGATTAGTTGCATTTCTTTCTAGACAATACGATGAAATGGCAGAGGAGAGCAGGCAGAATGCAAAGAAAGCCTGTGGCCTGGGCTCACAGCGTGGCTGCTGTGGCAGAAAGCTCTGGGGCTCAAGCAGAACCTGGGAGATGCAGCTCTGCTGTTGGGTCCTTCTTATTTTTTTTTACAGTTATTTGTAGGATTCAGCTCCAGAGTCACACTCATTGACATGAGCTCAGTGTGACCCTGGATATGAAGTTACATCCCATCATCAGACAGAAAGGCCTAGGAATGGGAGTGGAAGGGGATGGACATCACAG
>NW_011262985.1:0-424 GCF_000146605.3 Meleagris gallopavo
GATGCTGAACAGCGAGACATGGCAGAGTGTGAGGGGCTGGAGGAAAGCTGGTTAGCCCCAGCACTAACCAGAGAGGGATTATTGATTATCCTCTCCTAATCCCATGATTGAATGCCCAGGGCCAAAAGAAAAAAAAAAAGAAGATGATTCCTATTATATACAGATAGATAGCTATTTAAAATCATTAACAGAGATTTATATCTCTGAGCTAGTCTTCCATTCTCTGGGGAAACCAGACAGCTGCATAATAAGAGACTGAAAGCTGCAAATAAAACGAAGAAATGAGCTGCAATAAATCATTAAGCTAAAGCTCATATCGTTTATCTGTAATGCTGTGTCCCCACAATCTACAAAAGCAGATGTGTTAACTTTTTGTTTTTCTTTTATCAACAATTAAACTGTCATGTAGCTATTAAGGAAGATT
>NW_011263003.1:0-381 GCF_000146605.3 Meleagris gallopavo
ATAAAATACAGCGTAATCATCACGCACTGGAAAAGTGGTACTGAAATCAATGAATGGGATTCACTAAGGATACTGGCAAAGTGGCTTATGTAGGAAATAACAATCAGAACAAAATTGATGAGCTTAAATGCAACATGGAAAACTTAAAGTTTAAAAATGAGGAGAAGAAAAATCCTGAATAATAATATGTGATGGTTACTTTGGATTTCATTCAATTACTGCAAGAGAAGTCTCCGTAACATTCTTAATAGTGTTTAAAGTATGAGAAGGCTTGCAGTTTTCACTCAGACTTTACTAAGATTCCGAAGCACTTTATATTCAAAAGCTCTAGAAAAAAATTGAAACTATGTGAGATTCCATTCCATTCCTTCTCATTTTGAA
>NW_011263007.1:0-334 GCF_000146605.3 Meleagris gallopavo
TTTGTTCAGTATTTCTGGCCAGAAGATGCTGAATATTTTCTTCTTTAAAAAAAAACGAAGTCTAACTAGCATATGAATAAAAGAATTTTTGAATAAAGAGATAAAAGAGGAGAAAGTAAAATATAAATACAGATTAGATACAGATATCAATAACTCAAATGTTTTAACTACTACTAGAAGGGAATTGTGTCAAATTCCAAAAGTAATTTAAATACATGATTTGCTCTGAAAATAATGCTTCCTATTTATTTGCACTGAAACTATAACAGCTACAAAGTGCACAGTATCTCTACCTGATAGAGCAAATTCTCAGCAACAAAACACTATTTTTCAA
>NW_011263008.1:0-349 GCF_000146605.3 Meleagris gallopavo
ACAGGGCAGTGCTCCACTGCATGGAGTAAGAGTTTCTGTAGGGCAAGGGCCAGGAGCATCCATCCAGCCCTCAGATTGCAGCTAATGGCTCGTGTCTGGTTCCTCCACTTGTAATACCAGCCCGTGTGATTGTGAACTAATGGCCGATAAACAACTGTCTGCCTGTCCCTGAGAGCTCCTGCTGTAAGCTGTGCCTGGTGACAAATGGCACCGCTTGTAGCGCAGGAGATTTGCCATCTAAATTCCCTCCTCGTAAATCCACAGCCACTATCTGAATTGCAAAGCTCCTGCTCCTCTCCCCTGTGCCGTTTGCTGCAGCCAGCGTAATCATTTTTAAAGTGAGGAATTT
>NW_011263009.1:0-329 GCF_000146605.3 Meleagris gallopavo
GCATTTTGCACCATCCTTTTTCTTCCGCTCCTTTCTGGAGCTGGGGCCTTGCCTGCCAGTGCATTTTACTATATAATTGGATTGAAAAATGCATTGACTGACTTCACAGGTTTTCTTCTTTTGTTTTCTTTTTCTTTTTTTTTTTTTTAGAGATTTGCTTTGGGGAATCCTTAAATCAAGGGGCTTTGGCATTGCGAGTTAGGAGTTTCTTACTGTAGGTCTGAATAATGTTCCTTTTTGTGTGGGGGATGGGAATTGTGTTTATCTCCAGATTATAGGAAATTTTCTGGGATAAGAAATCCCGGATTCCCAGCACATCTCTGCTTTGT
>NW_011263010.1:0-323 GCF_000146605.3 Meleagris gallopavo
AGGAAATAAATTGCAAGGCCTACAAAACTGAAAATCATTCATCATAATTGTACAGAGAGTATGGATAATGAGGTCAAGATTAGGTATATCAGCAAAAATTCCAGTAAACTTTACAGATATTCTAGAGTATATTCTCCCAGGCACAAAGCTAGGAAAAGCATGAAAAAACTTATTTTTTTTATCTCAAATACTTTCAATCAATTTCCCATCAGGACTTTGCTCTATTGGACTTATAAATCTGGGTTTCAGTTCTTTATGACCTCAGTGGTATAATAGAACGGCAAACTGTAAGCAACTGAATATTCTAGCTCTTTTGCAGTTTC
>NW_011263012.1:0-371 GCF_000146605.3 Meleagris gallopavo
GCCGGCTCTTTGATGTTTATTCTAGCTGGTTTTCCTGTTTAATAATCATAGCAGGAGGAAATGTGTTGGACTAGCTGCATGACAGAAACAGAGGAATTCGTTAAAGAAAGTAAAAGGAATTCTACTCAAATTTCAGGCTTTGGGGTTGGAGTTACAAACTACTCATCATTCTGGTTGTTTTTAATGTTTCTTCTGTGGCGCTTTCCTTGTCCACGAAACTTATATTTACCATTAGCGTGGGTGAGCCTGAGAAAATGAGCAGTGTTGTTGAGGCTTTGAGCGGTGTAAACGTTAACCAGTACCTTTCTTTTGTAGTCTCTGATATGTTGGTCAAGGCTTAGGGAAAGAAACTGAATGAATCAGGAGATTAT
>NW_011263014.1:0-308 GCF_000146605.3 Meleagris gallopavo
ATCTCATCCCAAGCATCACGCTGTATCGAAAGCACTATCCTGAATCCCAGTAGTCAAAATTTATTTATTTGTTTGTTTATTAAATCTTGGCCTAAAAAATATGTTAATAAACTTATGTGAGTTATAAACTATCTACATGACTCATAAATGCCTCCTAAAATCTCTGCTGACTCTGGTTCCGTTTTAAAATACTTTGCTTGTTTCTGAAGTAGCTTTAGGCCTTCATTATTATTTTTTTTCCAGATATAATGGATATAGAAGAGAAAGTTTTGTAGCTGAAATTATCAAGTTCCAATCTATGAGACATT
>NW_011263015.1:0-347 GCF_000146605.3 Meleagris gallopavo
CACTGCTGAATAGCCTTACTAATCTGCCAGACTCTGCAGCCCATCAGTAGCTCTTGATAAATCAGCTTTTTAAAGGAAAAATTTTTGGAACACCCCTTAAGAAATGAAAGCACAGGATTGAAAAGAAACATTTTAGAACTAAGAGAAAAAGCACACAAAGAAACCATTTTGCAAAAGATTTGGAGAAATCATTAACTCTGCTCCTTCCCCTGCTGAAAAAAGTTGAAATACAAATTGTCAGTGTTCTCTTCAAAGGTTTGCAAAAGTTCAGCATGTGACAGGCCAACCAGTGTAATTTTTTCTGTTCATTCATTTACAAAAATAAACAGGAAATGTTGCATTTTCAT
>NW_011263017.1:0-347 GCF_000146605.3 Meleagris gallopavo
AAGAAAAATCTGTCAATCTGGTAGTAGGTTAGTAAGTGATGCTATAGAATATGTTGTTGGTACAATGAAGGGTGATGGGAAAAAGCAGGCAATTAAAGTTCATTAGATCTCAATGTGAACCTAAGGAGTAAAAATGGAGATAACTTGTAGAATTTCTGTGAAAGTTTACTAGATATTTCTATTTGGTGTTAACAGAACTACAGAAAATTTAGAAAAAATATCAGAAGTAACATTTTGTTTCTGCAAAATAAGAAAAATGAGAAACACTGAAATTGTGATACTTAGTTGAAGTTATTTATGAATAGAGGAAAATTTTATCGCAAAAAAAATTACATGAATTCTAATGT
>NW_011263018.1:0-452 GCF_000146605.3 Meleagris gallopavo
AAATAAATTCCCCATAATGTTATGGGGTATTGTAGTTGCTGTTGTTTGTTTGCTTGTTATAAAGATAATTTTGGCTGTGGGGAAAAAAAGTTCTAGGTGAGAAAACAAACATCCTCTTTCACATATGCCTAGTCTTCCATCACCATCAGAGGTATGGATTTCAATTTGGGTTTTGTTTTTCTCATAGTAGTAGTCTCTCATTTCTCATAATCTGTATATGAATTAAGCTAATGTGTAACAATGTTTCACCAGCTTTTACTTGTTCCTCTTAAGATGTTCAAATGCTACTGCAGTTTACCGATGAATGGGCACCTGTTTGTAACTGTGTGCGCTATACAGGAAAGGGCTTGGTAGGCAGTGTCTATAAATGCTCTGCTGGATGCTGATGAATACTCTTAGTGAATGTCAGTGACAGTGAAACACAAGCTGAAACACAAGCAGAAATGCTAGGC
>NW_011263019.1:0-384 GCF_000146605.3 Meleagris gallopavo
TTAGGCCTGACATCAACTATCCGTTGCACATAGTTCTTCAGGAACTCCCTCTCCTGCAGACATAAACACCACATAGCAGTTAACTAGAGCAAACTTGCCTGGAAAAAAACAAACAAAACAAATACCTAAATACTTAACACTACTTTCTCATTTATATACTGACCACTCCTATGAAGCAGGGAAACCAGATATTTATTTTTGCATTGTGCACATTTCCTCACCTCCTAAGCACACCATTCAGTATATCATTGTGCCCTAATCATACATGACTATCTGAAATAAGAGACCTGCAGAATCCAAACATTTTTACATATGCACAGACACATCACACAGCAGAAACCACCTCTGTAAACACAGTCCAGAGTCAGCAGCTCTGCTCTTCAT
>NW_011263021.1:0-380 GCF_000146605.3 Meleagris gallopavo
AATGTAATTGTATTCCTAGTAGCTTGCAAGTGCATATTAAAAAAATAAAAATCTATCTTTTCATGCAATATCAGCCTGCTTTGAAGACAAAGATGCCCAGTTATCAGGAGTTCTGTTATTTCCTAGCAGAAAGTTCTGTCAGTAGCTACAGCCACATATTACTTGTGGTGGTGGAACGCTCAAACCTGCAGACAGCTTTAGTGCCTGCACTAGGCATGCAAACTTACTTCCAAATTGTTCGATGGTGAGAGAGAAGCTGATCTGGGCACAGATAACTTAATAAGCTTCTGTCCCACCAGCAGTAGAGGTAACATTCTTCCAGAACTCTTCCTTGAATTCAGCCAAAGTTCACTAAACCACAAATGTTTCAACTTAAATTT
>NW_011263022.1:0-497 GCF_000146605.3 Meleagris gallopavo
TTTTAAAGGAATTCAAGTAAGCATTCAAAATGTTAAAGTCTATGCAGCTGAATACTTGAAACAAGCTATTAGAGATTCCCTCCTACCTAAAAATAAAAGCAAATAAACTGATAGAAGAAAAAGACTCCACAGCCACCTAAACCTGTGATCTTTAAATATTAAGTTAAAACAAAAAACAACAAAAAACAAAAAACCAAAGAACTCCACAACATTTATAAGGGATAAGAAGATATCCTTTAAAGGTTGAAGTCCTAAGGAGAACAGAGAATAATATAAGTGTTGGCAGTGAAAACCTAATAAAGCAGGCAAGGCAAAGAAAATAAAAGATTTTCAGTAACAACTTTATAAAGGCATAATGATGAGCATTAAATGCTTTTTAAAAATCCAACAGGAGCAGGAAGCCTGCCAGAAAGGTAGGACTAACACACCATTGAAGTACAGAGTTTTCAAAGAGATATGGTTCTAGCAGGAAACATAAATGAACTCACCAAATAAAA
>NW_011263023.1:0-438 GCF_000146605.3 Meleagris gallopavo
AATGCATGTTGCAAATACTTCTGCCCTCTCTCACCTCTTTTGAATTCATTTACATTCTTTTACAAACATTACGTTGATTGAGGTCTGTTGTCTGCTCCCATCTTATTTGCTGAAGAGGGAAAACCGGTAACGTTTTTATTTCCAAGCATGTAAAACGTATCACAAAATAATGGAGTTGTAAAAGAAAGAAAAAAAAGAAAGAAGAAAAGAAAACACCAACAAAAAGTCGTTAAATTAACCTGGCAATATGTATTTTAAAAGCAAGGGAAAGTATGGTCCAAAGAACAATGAAAACAGTAGAAGACCCGTGGAAACGAAACCATCTAATTAGAAGCCAGAGCTGCATATTTTTCCACCTGTGTGGCTGACAGCCATGTTTCTCAGGGGATTTGGCATGTCATGCAGGTAGAGCTCCAGCTTTTAGCACTGGAGGTGATT
>NW_011263024.1:0-386 GCF_000146605.3 Meleagris gallopavo
TTCACAGGTTTTCTTTGGATTGCTGTATTTGTCATGTACAGTGTAAAAATAAAAATAAATAAACTTTAACAACATTTAATCTGGTTTTTCTTTTTTTTTTTTAAAGTCAGTTGATAAAGAAACAAAGACCTTTTAGGTTTGCCACATTTTTACTGCAGCCAAATTACAAAATCAAAACATCATGCAGGCTTTGCTTAGTTGCTCACTGAGAGTAGCTTTCATACACAAAGCTATGTACAGTTGTAGAGAAAGAAGTGACATACTCTACAGCTTAACCCCTTCCTGCTTAAACCATCAGCAAGCACACCTGTCACACATTCTAAGTTCAGTGTGCACAATGCTAAAGCCAATTCAGGTGTGTGGTACAGTCTTCATTCTGCCCCTCC
>NW_011263025.1:0-317 GCF_000146605.3 Meleagris gallopavo
ACAATTCTTTAAAGAATAAGAACTCTTGAACATGGCTCCTACCACGAATTTGCAAACTTCTGCATGTAGGGGTCATCCTTTCACTAAAAGTATCCCATTTGCAATTCCTCAAACTTGGAAACTACAGTTAACATTAATTCTGTCTTTCCCTGTCTTCATTGCTCTGAGAGAGAACCATCTATTCCACAAGATCAACCACTGCTACTTGCAAATTGAATAATTTACATGTTTTTCCTTATCTATAGCAAATGCTTTAGGGTGTGGTTTTGGTAGTCTTTTTTTTTTTTTTGTGCTTTTTAGTTTTGTTTATTCTTTTT
>NW_011263026.1:0-463 GCF_000146605.3 Meleagris gallopavo
ATTTTTGTGGCCCTCCTCTGGATGCACTCCAACAGGTCCGTGTCTTTCTGCACTCCCATCTGGATGCAGTGCTCCAGGTGAGGTCTCACAGCACGGAGCAGAGGGGCACATTCCCTCCCTGCCCCGCTGGCTGCACTGCTTGGATGCAGCCCAGGATATGGTTGGCTGTGTGGGTGTGAGGGCACACTGCTGCCTCATGTCCAGCTGCCACCCACCAGTACCCCCCAGGCCCTTTTCAGCAGGGCTGTGCTCCACCCTTTTGTCCCCCAGCTCGTATTGCTATTGAGGGTTGCTATGACCCCAGGTGCAAACCTTGCACCTGTTGAACCTCATGAGGTTCTCCTGAGCCCACTGCTCAGCCTGTCTGGGTCTCTCTGGATGGCATTTTCCACCCCCTTCACGGCACACTCAGCCTCATCACACAGCTCGGTGTCATCCACAGACTAGCTGAAGGTGCACTCAA
>NW_011263028.1:0-400 GCF_000146605.3 Meleagris gallopavo
GTATTACTACTGGGATATGACTCTTCATTCAGGGGTGCAAGTAGGTAATCCTGTGGGGGGAAAAAAAAGTTTGTTAAGTATAAGCACATTAAAAATAAATAACAAAAAGACAGGGCTCTAAATACCTTAAATATTTCAAAAAAAAAACACTGTTAATTCCTTCTGGGGAGAGATAAGCTGCCATACTAGAAGATAAGTGCTAAGTTTGATACTTCACTGAGAGATCATGGGATCATATCCATCCTAGTAATTAGTTACTTAATTTTTATGTTTCTTGCTGTTCATTGCAATACATTTACAGCAAATCATTTAGACTACATTTGCTCTGAAAAATTAAGCCCCAATACTGCATTTTAATCTTAAGAGTTTATCTTCTTGCTAGATGTTAGAGAGACACAGG
>NW_011263029.1:0-414 GCF_000146605.3 Meleagris gallopavo
CTACACATTACCCAAGGGGAGTGGATACTGATATGGTAGAAAAACAGGCAACTGTGAGACTGTGAGAGATGTGTCCTACCCCAAAGTTTTGAAATGCTCGTTCTACATTTGTGAAAGAAGGCTCTGACCAAAATCATTTCTATACCTTTGTGTTATTGAACTCAGTCTTTTTTTTTTATTTCAGGAGTGCTATTCTCTGTCAGCTGGCTACTTTTAAGTAAAAAAAAGTGAATCTTATTCAAACGGAACATTCAGTATTTTTGTGCTTTAAGCAGTACCCAAAAAGAATTATGTGAAGCAATATTCAGAACAGACAAAAAAGGGCCCAAAATACCTGTGGAGTTAGCTTCCCAACCCTTTGCGTTATTGGCTCGTTCTCACACTTCGACTTTGCACACATCCTTCTCTCTGGGG
>NW_011263030.1:0-418 GCF_000146605.3 Meleagris gallopavo
AACAGCGTGGCTAGGAGGATGGAAATGAAGATTATTTTCTGAGTTTGGAGTGGAAGAAACGCAGACATCTGTGTAGTGGTATATTTCAGATATAAAGCAGAAGCTCATTTAAATGTCTGAGATTGCTGAGCATTACAGTTCCAACTGCAGTTGGAAGGGGAAGGCATTCATTGTATGTGAATGAGATCATGGATTTTGTAGCAGGGATGTAGTAGGACTCCGTTGATAGTGACTATTGCAAATAGACTATGGAAGGATTCAGAATGCAATACATTAAAGCACTTGCGGGTGGTTTAACTTGAAATGAAAATTAAACCAAAACGAAACCTTAATACTTTAAAAAAAAGTAATTAAGAACAAAACAAAAACCTAGTGTACCTTGCAGCAGTGCAAGAACTGAACTTTGTATGAAGTCCAC
>NW_011263031.1:0-402 GCF_000146605.3 Meleagris gallopavo
AGACAAAATGCTCACTCAAGTTGACAGCGTGAAGTAGAAAACCCTGTAGAGGCAGGGACAGAATTCTGCCTCCACTTTTTTTCCTCCTTTCTCATTCACTTTTCAATATCTAACAGCTGAGAGTAGACTTTTGCCTGTAGCAGCTCCAATTAATCCAAAATCCCATTTTATCTCCAAAATGGCCTCCATTTTGAGAAACAAGTGCACCCATGTAGGAAATAATGTTAATTTAAAAAAAAAAAAAGGGATTATACTTGACTGCCTTTGTACCCTGGATGTAACTTGCACTCATGTTTAAAAAGAAGTAAGCACCAAACAGAATGGAAACCAGGAAATGTTCCATTGCATTGATCTATGTGGCTCGAGAACAGAACTGGTAGCCATACATATGTGTAACTTTTG
>NW_011263035.1:0-350 GCF_000146605.3 Meleagris gallopavo
CATTTTCTTTGCATGTGCGTAGCTCAAAATAAAGAAAAATACAGATGTTTGAAAGGTCATGAGTTATAAAGAGGCATCCATTATAAACAACAAAATCCATAATGCATCTCTACTTTAAAGAAGGGTCAGCCAGACTAGGTAGGCTTGCTATTTACCCTGCAAATATTACAGAGGGACAAGTATCAAGATCTTGCTTACAGCCTAGAACTTCAATTACATGAAAGAAACACAGGAAAATAATAAGATTGGTTATATTTACTAACTATACAGATTAATTGATGGAGTTACAAATACTGTCTTGGCATTTTAAAGTTCACCCTTCAATAGCAACTAGATAATGAGAGATCTGC
>NW_011263036.1:0-391 GCF_000146605.3 Meleagris gallopavo
GCGTGCCAGCAGCAGGATTGCTGGAAAAACTTCTTCTCAAGGATATTTACACTCCCCCAGAGAAATAAAAAGCAAAAATGCTCTAATATTCAGTATCATGGCAAGGAAGATCAAATTAGAAATTATTCCACGCGATGTCAGGCTGCCAAGGATAATAGATTTTCCTGGAGAAACTGAAAAATGTATGCAACACAAGGAACAGAAGTAGTTTCAGCAGGGAGAAAACCAATGTCCTTTTCATGTCTCCACAGTTTATAATCCTTTTCAAGAAGGGTTGCAGGGCCATCCATTTGTATCTAAGGAATAGATTTGGTGAAGCTACCAGCAGCTGAGTGCTGGCTAACTGCAGTCAAGCTGCAGCAGTGGCTGCTGGTCCTTTGGCTTTCAGAGC
>NW_011263037.1:0-446 GCF_000146605.3 Meleagris gallopavo
GATCCCTGTCTTTTTGTAGTGGGGAGCCCAGAACTGGACACAGTACTTCAGATGAGGCCTTACCAGGGCAGAATAGAGGGGGAGGATCACCTCCCTCGACCTGCTGGACACGCTCTTCTTAATGCACCCCAGAATGCCATTGGCCTTTTTGGCCACGAGGGCACACTGCTGGCTCATGGCCAACCTGTCGTCCACCAGGACACCCAGGTCCCTCTCTGCAGAGCTCCTCTCCAGCAGCTCATCCCCCAGCCCGTATACACAAAACTCTGACTCCCTTATTTTATAGACAGGAGCCTGTCAAAGACTGGAATAGTGAAAAGAAAGAGAAACTTTCAAATAGCATTGAGGTGGAATGGGGCACTGTTCTAGCCTGAGTACTTCTTGGCCTGAACTTATGAACTAAAATAACAGAAAAACTGAGGCTGCAGATGCTGTATAGGAGCACC
>NW_011263038.1:0-452 GCF_000146605.3 Meleagris gallopavo
TGGAAACTAAATCAGACACAGGTTATTAGCAGAGGAGAAGCACTAATTCTCCATACAAACAGCACGGGGATCGGATGGATATAGATTCTGTGGCAGTGCAGGCAGGAGGGGCTGTTCAGAGGGGGCAGCTGCAAGTCAGGGCTTCCACTCGCCCTCCTCCTCGTGCCCCCGCACGGAGCACAGCCAGGCTTTTCAGCACACCCCACTTCAGCACATCTGCTGAGCTGACACACGAGCCCAATTCCAGCCTGCTGCAGGAAAGGAGGGGAAAAAAAAAACAACATTAAAAAAGAAATCACAGCATAAAGATATCCTGAGAGGAGCAGAGACGGCAGCAGCGCTGCCCAAGCCAAGCAATGTGCTCAGAGGTAACAGTTTAAACCACCTGCAAACCAGCAGCGAGCTGCAGCACCAATTTAAAAAAAACTCGAGGGCAGAGCAGTGCTGGGCAA
>NW_011263039.1:0-430 GCF_000146605.3 Meleagris gallopavo
GATTCTTATTGTTTTTCATTTTTTTCCCCTACTGGTAAATTTTCATTCATTTTTTAATGATTTTTGCCTATGACTAATAGTCTCTTAAAGACAGCGAATAACCTGTTGCTTGACCAAGATATAATCTTAGAGGATAATCTTCTGGGGCTCACTCTTCACTACCCGTGATTCAAGAATTAATTGTGAAACAGCATTTTTTGAATATTTTCATAAGTGAAACTTAAAATGAACAGATTACTGAGTAGAAGGCTTGGTATTTATTTAATCTTCAAAACTCACATCTTTATGACCAGGCAAAAGAAACAAATATGAATAATGTGCTAGGATTTTATACTCGTAAAAATGCTTTAAATAACTAAGGAAGAGAAATTAAGGAGAAAAAAAAAAAGAATGGAGTAAAGAAATGTTCAATTTTAAGGGTAGAATATTA
>NW_011263040.1:0-344 GCF_000146605.3 Meleagris gallopavo
CCCCTCCTGCTCCAGCAGTCCCTGACAGGAGCCTGAAAAGTCCGAACAAATGGGGTTATCACTGTGCTGACAGGCATGGGGCTTTGTTCCTCTTGGCTTTTACCTGATTTATCAGGTCAATCATGTTCTCAAGCACCTTCGCTGCTTCTCTTTTTGCATCATCTTTCTCCTCTTTTGCCAGTTGTCTGATTGTGTTTTCAGCAGCCTTACTGAAGAGTACCTAGAATAAAAAAGATGAGAACTTGTCAAGACCAGCCCACAGCCCATATCAAGAACTGGGATATAAAAAAAAAAAAAAGACTTTTACACCCGTTAAGCCCAGATAATAATCATTAAGGTTTGCT
>NW_011263041.1:0-426 GCF_000146605.3 Meleagris gallopavo
TTTACATCTATTTAGACATTGCTTTAAAAAATAAAAATAAAAATACAACAACAACAAAAAAGTAAGGTATTATTTCACTCTTTAACTGCAATTCAGTTTGGAAAGAGGGTTTTTTTCCTTCCCCTTTGTAATTTAGCAGAACCTGAGTTTAGAAAAAGAAAAACAAAACAAAAAAAATGATTTGCCTAATGAGCTGTTCCTTTTTTTTCCTAATATGTTTAACTTTACTGACAAATATCTGATATGGGATGGTTTCCTCTGTGGAGTCTGTTCACAATGCACCATTATAGAACTGCAAGTAGAAAAGGTCATTCTCACATTAAATGCACAAGTTTCAATACCAGAAGCAAGACATCAGGAGTTGTAATTTTTCCAGTCACAGGTGAATTTGCAACATTCACAAAAAATTACACTTTCTCTTTTAAA
>NW_011263042.1:0-521 GCF_000146605.3 Meleagris gallopavo
TGGGTAGTATTGATAGTCCTCAGGGTACTGGGGTGAGTAGGAAGGGTAGTAGTCGGGCACCCGGCGAGACACAGGGTAAAACCTGGTGGGGCTGGAAGGGAAGAGAGGAGTGAGAACTGAGTGGTCACAATAGGCAAGAATACCCTTAGAGCAAGCAGCGTTGGAAAGCTGACTGGTGTCCCTCGTCCTGGGGACTACGAGGTGATCCCCTCCAAAACCCACCCTGCTTGGTTTTTGGGATATCCTACAGCTTGGAGTCAACGTGATTTGTAGACACCCAAAAGGAGATATAATAGGTGGAAAAAGGCTAAATATTCCCAGAACATCACCCTGGAGAAAAGGAGAACATCCAGAGCCCCCACCGGACCTCCCAGCTCTTACCTGCGCAGCTCCTCTGGGGGCACGTTGCCCCGGCGCAGGTTCACCCACTGCTGCAGCTGCGTCATGGAGCTCTTACGCTGCGCGATTTTCTCGGGGTTGGTGCGGGGGGCGAAGCTGCGGCGATGGGCAGCGCTCTCCCC
>NW_011263044.1:0-452 GCF_000146605.3 Meleagris gallopavo
CATATTGTAGTACTGGAACTGTACTGCAGCTGGGTCACTCGGCTCAACATAGAGAATACAATAATCATAACTCTCATGAGATGCTGCAATGACATCTGAATCACAATTTGGAAAAGTGATTCCAGCTTGGGAATGTTTGAGGGATCTTTCTGAGGTAGAAAAAAAAAAAAAAAACAGGAAAAGAAAATAATTTTCATGGAAAAGTTTTTGTGTGCAAGGCAACTGCAAGACTTTTGATGAGCCCCAGCAGGAATATCACAACAGGAGAGCACTGCATGTACTTTCTGGTTGTTTGAAAAAATTTATGCAGGATTTGGATGATGGTATATCCAAGAGTACCAGAAAGGGAGAATTCAAAACAAGAAAACAGAAATCTGTAATCTACTACCTTATAAATTGACATAAGTATACTTTGCTATTCTGGTATACTTAAATGAATGGTTATTAGTTTT
>NW_011263045.1:0-502 GCF_000146605.3 Meleagris gallopavo
AGTACAGTCTCTCCTTCAATGCCTAGGAGTAGAAACTCCTTTTCAAGAAGGAAATGCAAACTTAGTCAAAATCTATACTTAATGTTGAGCCAAAGGCCCACAGACAACTTCTGAAATGCTCAATAAATGTTATGCTTCTTTATTGCTTGGGTGAAAGGTAAACTTATGTTTAAGAATGGGGCTATTAAAAAAAAAGTTAGTGTAATTTGGATAGCAGGTCAGTCAAAAGCTTTGGACCTTACCTGCTGTCTTTGTGACAGTAAGCTTGGATTTTAACACTTTAAAAGGCAAGAAAAGGAGAGATACTGAGAAAGAAAACAGAGCTGGCACTGCATCAGTGGTTTTTGCTTTTGTAGCTGTCGATCCCAAAGAGCTCCCCAAACACCCCAAAACCAAAAGTAGCAATGGTATCAGAAATCTTACAGGTGCTGAAAAGTCAGGGGCAAGTTAACTGATCTAACAATGCAAAGAAAGCCCACAAGAGAAGGATGTTTAGGACTAA
>NW_011263046.1:0-476 GCF_000146605.3 Meleagris gallopavo
ATTACAGCTGTAACAGGAATACATCATACAAATGTATGTTTAGGTGCTTGAGACTGAAATCATACAGATTTGTGGGTGACTCTGCAGTGAGCTGCAACAGCACTGCAAGAAGGTCTGATGAAAAGTTGCCCGGTCTGCTACTCCTCTGCCCCCTCCAGCAGCTGAAGGTGGCTGCAGGTTTGGGCTGGAGAGATTCTCACAGCCCACAGCTGACAAGCCCAGCAATGCTTCGTGCAGAGGTTAGACATTTAACACCCCAGATAGTTCACAGCAGCCTGAAGCAAGACTGCTGTGTTTCACCCCTGGTCAGGAAGTTAAATTTCAGCTAGAAAAGCAGAAAATTAAGCTCAGAAAATAAGGTTAATGTTCTTCTGACAGTTCTGCTCTCTTACCATAAGGTCTGCTCCACCATGGCTTACTGCCCAGTCACCCATTTCTGCTTCTTTGCCTGAGAACACTGTGGGGCCCTCAGGTGG
>NW_011263047.1:0-396 GCF_000146605.3 Meleagris gallopavo
CAATTACTAAGTGCCCACCCAGCTCTTATTCCCTCTCCTTAGCTGGCCGGGTGGTGCAGAACACAGAATGGAAAATCTGCTGGGCTAGCATAAAGATATAGGGATCCTACCAATCTCCAGCCTGGGCAAAACAGATTCAACTACAGGAAAATTAATTTAGCTTATTGCCTATTAAAAATGAAGTAGGGTGGTTAGCTGCAAAACCAAAATTAAAACCAGCTTCCCCTTGCCCTGTTCTTTCTTCCCTGCTCAATTTCACTCCCACACAATCTGTACTTGAGCATGCACGAGGAAGGTGATGGAGGCAGTAGTCTCCACAACGGTTTGTCTCTGCAGTTCCTTTCTCTTCACACTTTCCACCTGCTCCATGTGGCACCTTCCCAGCCTTTCAATGCG
>NW_011263048.1:0-322 GCF_000146605.3 Meleagris gallopavo
AGTCCAGAACACTAGGCTTTCTTCCACATGTGCAGATCAGCTATAATAAAACATATGCCTTGAATTAGGTATGAACAGTTTTAAACATAGTTAAGTTCAATTAACGTTTCAGGGTCTTTTTCAAATAAAAGTTCTCAATGTACTGTCATCAGAAAATCCAGGAAAAAACTAACTCCAATGTGGCATTAGAAAGCACACATTCTTTAACAATTCACAATACATACCAGGCTATATGACAAATCAAGCATGCTCTCTCAGAGTTCAGGTTATACATATATAATTATAGAATCATAGTATCATAGAATTGCTCAGGTTGGAAAAG
>NW_011263049.1:0-396 GCF_000146605.3 Meleagris gallopavo
ACTCTTACATTGGGAGACTGGGTTTGTTTGTTTGTTTTGATTGCTGTTGTTTCATTTTCTTTTAAAATGTTTTTGCATACAAAATTCTTTCTCCCTTTCCAGTAATATCTTGCTGCTGTGTCTGTGGTGTAACAGAAGAGTCTGCAGAGCAGGATGAGTTAAACAGAGATATATTCTTAGTCTCTTAACTTCATATGCTGCATAATGCATATTGACTTCACTTTTCCCCTAGCATTTTTGAGTTTCTTTTTCAGTTGTAGAAAATGCATAAACACTTCAAATTTTTTAGGAATACATTCACTGGTAGGTGCTGGAGTGTTCACCATGCTAGAAAACCATTTGTCAGGAATAGTAGAGAGATTATTTTTTCTTTATTTATTTATTTATTTTTAATTC
>NW_011263050.1:0-363 GCF_000146605.3 Meleagris gallopavo
TTCCTCAAAGAAAAGTGAAGATTAATCACAGTAAGGAGACTAACATGAAAAAAAAAGGCCATGAATGAATCTAAATCTAAATTTCAGAAAGCATAAGAAATATCTGCAAATGAGCAGCTTCCATTTCACTCCGTCTGCAGATTTGCTCTGAAAGCTCTATTGTGGGAGGGAAATATGTAGCCAAGCAATACTACCAATTGCAGTTCATGCTTTCATGCTGATTTCCCCTAGTTATTTCCGTTGCAGTCTCTCTTTCCAGTGTTTCATGCTCTGTTCATTAGGTTTTTTCCCCAAGTTGTTTCTCAGCAACCATGTCTTGTATTTATAGTGTATTTTTTCCTTGTAATTCCTTATTCATTTGTC
>NW_011263051.1:0-363 GCF_000146605.3 Meleagris gallopavo
TTTATACTTTTAAATAAGATCTCTTTTTTATCTATCTTCGAAGAAACTAAAACTTGATGTTAAAATCTGTTCTGCTTTATTTGCTTTAACATGAGAAGTTGAACAACTGTTTACCTTCTTATGGGTTCTAAGAATTTTGCTAAGAGCTCAAAACTTATCCATAGAAAAGCTAAGAAGATAATTTAAAATAATAAAAAACAAAACAGAGAAAGAGAAGAAATTCTTAGACAAGAATATTTGTTTATATTTGTGTCTTTTTTTTTTTTTTAGCTCAAATGGTTCAGGAGGACAGATTGTTTTAAAGAATCAAGGTCTGCCGTGTCTAGGAAGTCCTGAGGAAGGTCCCAACCCTGTTTTCTGGTA
>NW_011263052.1:0-405 GCF_000146605.3 Meleagris gallopavo
CATATAAGCCACTGTTAGTGCTTTGTTTGTTGGTTTGTTTCTTGCCTGTTTTATAGCACTGTGGAGACATCCATGACAGTAAAGTCTTTAAAACATAAAAAATGCAGAATTTCAACAACTACACCACAACACTTCTTTGTAATCCTTCCGATTTCTTTTTTTCCCCAAAGCTTCAGAATCTGTGTGACAGAGTTATCCTCCTACCATTTCAGCCTCTAAATAATTTATTTGTCAAACAGAAAACACGAATTCCTAATTGCTGATTGAATTTCTTTTTCTCTCAAAGATTTTAAGAAGATTGTGAATGGCACGCATGCAAATGTACAACATCTGCAATTATTCATTTCCATTTTTTTTCCCAGCAAACAGTTTTGTCCATGTTCTGACACCATTATTAGTTTCTCC
>NW_011263053.1:0-386 GCF_000146605.3 Meleagris gallopavo
AACACAAAGTAACGGTTAAAAATATTAAACATTAATAAGTACTGCAGTATTACTATATTAAGAGTAAAACAATTCTATCACTCACATAGGAAAAACATGACCAAGTGCAGTATCTTCTAGATACCTGTCAATGAGACTTGTTTGCTGCTTGTGACTCTCTGCAATATTATTCATCTGGAATGTATTTTTTTTTTTTTTTTCCAAAATAGGATGTACTGAAATTTTAAACTGAAATTTCTCAGCCATTCGCAAGTGAGGTCAGTAAATACAGCATTTCCTTAAATCAGAAATTTGGTCAAAGGTAGCCTTTCCATAAGCAGCAAGCTTATAGGAAGAATCTCCTAGATGACTTCATTGTTGAGCTGCACTGGCCTTAAAATAACCTT
>NW_011263054.1:0-332 GCF_000146605.3 Meleagris gallopavo
ATGTATTCTCTGAAGATCTCTTATTCCCCAGACAACATCAATGGCTGAATGTCTGAGAAACAGGCCATCAGCTTTGTTCCAACATCACAAATGCTGGCAGCCCATCCCAGAGGTGGCACCTGCCTTTTCAAGGAAAAAAAAAAAAAAAGACGATCTTCACAGAATTACAGGGACCCAAGTTAGCTCTAAAATGAGACAGTGTGAGATCCAGACCTCTTACAGAGATGAATCTGCTGCCCGATGTGTCAGGGTTGCTTTGGAAAATGCTCATGAATTGTAAACACTTATTATAAATGTTGTGCCTACTTCTCTCAGCATCGTATTGATGTGCA
>NW_011263055.1:0-496 GCF_000146605.3 Meleagris gallopavo
CACTCTACTCTGTGTCTGTGAAAGGTAAATACCACAGAGCTTGGCGTTTGTTCATGGTTTTGAAAAGATGAAAACTAAAGCAAGGTGAGAGCTTTACATTGCAGAGCTGGACAGAAATGCATTTTTCTTCCTGTTTGAAACTAGAGGGAAAATATATCCACAGAACAAAGTTCTACAAAGTTCAAATCACAGATGTGGTTCCTCTATAGAAGGAACGTTGTGTACAGTTTGAGTAAAATGAACAACAACAAAAAAAAACAAACAAAAAACAAACAAACAAAAACATCCAAACGATCCCACTGTGAAAGACTGAAAACATTTCAGTGATACTCTGCTCAAAGCTGTAATCTCTTAGGGACTCTTATTCCAACAATCAATCCTTAGAGTTGAACAGAGCAGAGGCACGGTTTTGGGAGTTTTGTCTTTGAAGCATCATATTCCTACTGGTAGAGCTTATTTTTAGAAGTCCAAATTAAAATACATATAATTTGATAAC
>NW_011263056.1:0-512 GCF_000146605.3 Meleagris gallopavo
TGTGAAGTGCTAAGATTTCAGGAAGTATGTACTGCCACTGAAGTCTACGTATATTGATTTCTACTTAATTAAAAAAAAACAAAACACAAAACTTCCATATGGAAGATGAAGCTGTGCTACTTCATATTTCTGATTCTAAGTTGAGCTGACTCCCTCAGGTTTCTGCAACTCTCAGGTTTTGTTCCTGGAGTAGGAATATCTTTCACCAGAATGTTATTTCCTGTCAGCATGACTGTAACTTCTGAGAGCGCTTCAGCTGAGGGCTCGTTGTCCTGTATTTGCAAGTTACTTGGCGTCTTAATTCATAGGTGTATCAACAATTGAGACTCCAAAAATGAGACTACCTGCTGAGAGAAAACAGTGTGTGGGTGCTACAGAACTGATAGCATCCTCTGGGAGGTGCTGGTGCTTGTAGTACCACGTTCCCAGTTCGTACGCTGTGGGGCGGTATCTTTCTAGGGAGGCACCCGGAATGCTTTTTGTTCTTATTGAACTTGGGAAAGCAGTCTTGG
>NW_011263059.1:0-477 GCF_000146605.3 Meleagris gallopavo
AATGTGACATGATTTGAAATGGATCTCTTTTATTGAAGACCAACACATGCTAACTCACATCAGTTGCCATTTGCTTTAGGGTAAAAGCACACACTCCACATTGATAGCAATTAGCAGAACTAAGGGTTGGATGCAGATTAATTTGCTGATCATCTTGGGTGATAAAATGAGGAGTTAAGTGAGATGGCCTTAAGTTGTGCTGGGGGATGTTCAGGTTGGACATCAGGAAATGTTTCTTTTCAGAAACAGCGGTGATGCAGTGGCACAGGATGCTCAGGGAGGTGGTGGGTGACTGTACCTGGAGGTGTTCCAGAGCTGTGGAGATGTGGCACTGAGGGACATGGGCATGATGGGGTGGCTGGGATAGGGGCATGGGATTCTGAGAGGGCTTTTTCAAGGCCCTTTAAAACATTGGGCTTTGGGGATTTTCCCAAGCATGTACATGGTGAGCATATGTAGAATGCTAAGGGCTTTACT
>NW_011263060.1:0-455 GCF_000146605.3 Meleagris gallopavo
TGCAACAGCCCACTCTTCTGCTCAGTACTGATGGACATGGTCTCCTCTGGGTCCAGAATGCTGCTGCAAGCACCAGCCAGAACGATCATTCATGAATGATGAAGAGCACATCTGCTTCTCAAGAGCAGCCGTGCTCCTGGGCTTTCCAGACTGCAGGAGTGGAGTCCCTCTGGATGGTGACACACTGCTGCCCCTGCACCTGGCTGAGTTTGTGGTTCTGAAATATAAGGTTTCCAATGAAATGCAGGGATTTTTTGCATGTGCACTAGGGCTTTCATCCAAGAAGCTTAAGCAGATTTGCTGAGATGGGAGTTAGTATTTAGAGGTTCAATTAATTAAAAAAAAATACAACACAAAAAAAGCTCTTGCATGGGAAATTAAAGACCTGCCCATAGAAGCAGTCTCAGCTTCTTGCAGTAGAGATCCAGATGACTAATATCCTTCTGTTTTCCTTT
>NW_011263062.1:0-518 GCF_000146605.3 Meleagris gallopavo
ACTCTGAAGCCATCTTCAGCATTCATTTACTCTCTTAGGATTACTGAGGTCCATGCCATTAGGCCACACTTAAAAAATACAACCAAACCATGGAGCCATTAATCCACACTTAGTAACTGAATGTCACTGAAGTGTTAACATTTTACAAGTTAGTTACAAAACTCAAAGGGATTTTTCTGGAGCCAATATTTGTTATTTAAAAATTAACATGAAGGTCTCATTACTATCAGCATTTCCACCCAATTAGGAAAAAAAATAAAAAAATCCAGTGTCCAAATCCACACTCTGCAGGCAAAGCTCTACTAACGTCATCAGAATCTTTATCTTTGTAAAAAGCACAGAAGTGCAAGTTTAGCCAGTAGTATTTTAAGGAATATAGTCAGTCCATGGCAAAAGAAGTAAGCCACTGAAGCCTTTATCATAATTTTGAAACAAGCATAATTTCAAATCACTTTGCTTGCACCTCTGTCAACTAGATTGTCTGCTACCTAAATCCTGAGAAAAAAAAATGAACAAGT
>NW_011263063.1:0-443 GCF_000146605.3 Meleagris gallopavo
AAGGATTTGGGGCTCCTGGTGGACGTAAAGCTGGACATGAGCCAGCGGTGTTCATTTGCAGCCAGGATGGCCAATTGCATCCTGGGCTGCATCAACTGAGGGGTGGCTGCAGGCATAGAGGAGACTGTTCTCTTCTGCTCTGCCCTTGTGAGGCCCCATCTGCACTACTGTGTCCAAGCCTGAGGCCCTCACCACAAGAAGGACGCAGAATTGTTGGAGTGGGTCCAGAGAAGGGCCATGAAGAGATCAGAGAGCTGGAGCACCTCTCCTATGGAGAAGGGTTGAAGGAGCTGGGCTTATTTAGCTTGGAGCATTGTGGCCTTCCAGCACTTGAAGGGAGCTTATAAGCAGGAGGGAGGAGCAGCTTTTACATGGCAGGACAAGAAGGAATGGCTTTAAACTAAAAAGAGGGGAGATTCAGATTAGATATTAGGAAAAAAATT
>NW_011263064.1:0-525 GCF_000146605.3 Meleagris gallopavo
AAATATAACCATAAAAGCAAAGAATACATGAACTAACATACCTCTCTTACTCATCCTTTGTGAAACATTAGAAGTTTTAATGCCAAAATATATTTAGAGAGAAGATCACAAATGAAGAACTTTTCTGACACATTCACATAAGTTTCTTCCTATCTTTTTATTTTTAAAGTTTCAGCATTGGGCTGAGAATGGTGATTATGTTCATATGACTATAAATAATGAGATAGCACATTAAGGAAAATATCCTTAATTGGACATTATTGCCTTATAGATCAGACATACTAAAAAATCATACAAGATTCATTCTATCAGTATGTGAAATTAATTTCAGTTAAGAAACCAGGAAAATTTTTCAGCAAGACAAAAAAAAAGAGCAAGTACTTCTTAAGTACTGATTAGATTATTTAAGCAGACACCCTACTAGGATCAACAAAGCCTTTCAAAAGGAAAGGCAATAAAACAAACAAAAAACCAACAAAACAAGAAAAGAAGAAAAAAGAAAAAAGAACAATAAACAGAAAAAAG
>NW_011263065.1:0-476 GCF_000146605.3 Meleagris gallopavo
ATTGCCCTTGGTTGTATCACTACTCCCCTGCCTTACAAGTCCCTCTCCAGCCGTCCCTAGTCCAGTCCTCCTTCAGGCACTGGAACGCCGCTCTGTGGTGTCCCCAGAGCCTCCTCTCCCTGCAGGCTGAACAATTCTTACTCTCTCAGTGTCATCTCACCTGGACGTGAGCGTTCTTCACAGCCGGTCGACTGGAGCCCTGCTCTGCACGGTGGTGGCCCAGAGCTCCCTCTCTGTCCTGGGAGCAGGACATTCTGTGGCTTTCCACGTGCTGGGGCTCACCCTCCCAGCTTCCCACGATGTATTGGTTGAACAGCCTCCTCTCCAGCTCCAGCTGATGCTGGAGTTGGCGGATGCAGGCGGGCTGTTCACCATCCATCTCCCTGAACAGCTTGTTGAGGATGCCCTGCAGCTTGGCGCGGGCCGCCCTGCCGCTCCTGTGGGGGCTCCTCAGCTCCTCGGCCAGCTGCTGCTGC
>NW_011263067.1:0-470 GCF_000146605.3 Meleagris gallopavo
ACGGTCAGCCCCCCCAGTGATTGGCCTGCAGCCGTCCCTCCGGACTTTTTCTTGTACGATGAGTGGAAAGCCTGGTCCCCTCCAGGACGCACTTGGAGATGTGTGGCTGAAGAGTCCCACTTTCCTCTGCAGAAAGAACCAGGCGGCTCACCCATCGAGCGCTGCTGTCTGGGCAGGCTTGAGCTACCAGGAGGCAATTCTGGATCTCAGTGTCTTCTGCTTTTGCACCGCAGGGTCATCACTGTGGAACTGACAGAGGACAACGTGAAGCAGCCCTTGTCTGGCATCTGTCTGCTCGTGGCCAGGGCGCTGGGTCTCCAGGACAATGAAACTTCCAGTGAGAGGCAGCGCACTCTGCAGACCATATTCCAAGATACAATAGAAGAGAGCAGCTTTTGCCTACTAAACGATGTTTCTCAGTTAAGGTGAGAGTGAGAGGCCGTCTTGCTTGGATACTCTGCTGGGAGTGG
>NW_011263068.1:0-455 GCF_000146605.3 Meleagris gallopavo
ATTTTTGCCCTCTCCAAGCTCCATAAATTCTTGGTAGCAAACACCAACAAGTAGAGTCAATCTGAGTCACTTTTTGCTTGTTTTCTGAAATGAATTAAAATGATAACTTCTAACAAATAAAAAAAAAACACAACTGTAAGTCTCTGAAGGTGACATTTTATGGTTTAGTCAGGAAGAACTTTCTCATTCAAAGGGAAGCAAAATGGATTAAAAGGAATAAATGGGAGATGGTAGATTTAATTAGAAGAATAATTTTTACACAGCGGAAGAGTAGAGAGCTCGTTAGTTGACCTGCACTAAGTAGAATTTTGAAGTCATAAAGCATTTCTGAGTTGCTACTAGGAATTAGAATAAAATATATGACTGAATCAATTTACATTGTTCTCAGTATAAGAGTTTGGTTTCCAGAATTTTCTGGAATTTCAGAGAATATTAAGGTGTTCTAAAGCCTTATT
>NW_011263069.1:0-693 GCF_000146605.3 Meleagris gallopavo
AAAATGAAATGAATTTTAAAGATTATGCATTGCAGGAAAGTAGGTAAGAGTGACTTCAGGGCTTTCTTCTGATGGTAAAGTAGTTTGGGTTGTTTTGAATAGACATCTGCTAAGAGTATAAGTGACAAAGCATGTAAGAAACAAAAAGTGTCTTTTATTGGGATTAGCTTTAAGAGAGCGATGAAGACAACTAACTTATTTGTGAAAAATATCCTTTTCTATATATTAACAAACACAAAACACCACCACCAACAAAAACCCAAAGCAGCAAACAAATGCTGTAAGAAGCCACAACTGCTGTTTCTCTTCAGCTTCGTTCTGTTAGCCTTGCTGGGAACACAGAGATGGGTTCCAGCTCTGCTGTGAGTCTTTGCCTCCTAGGATTGTACTGGGGCATTGGCAGCTCAGGCTGTGGAAGTACAAACACTGATTTCCTGTTTTGCTCTTCTGAGCTTTGTGTTCTTTCGTAGTGGTATAATTAATCATCCATTGCCCAAATTATACTTGGGTCTTAGCTCTGTTTTTAAAAAAAAATAAAAATAAAAAAAATACCCAAACAAAACAAATCTCAGGAAAATATGATTTCTAAGCTCTGGAGTTGGCCTTTTTGACGCTGCAAAAGATATAGAAGAGAGAGGATTCCAGTGCCATCAAATATCTTCTGTGTTGCATGTGGCCAGAATCTCATTTGAT
>NW_011263081.1:0-493 GCF_000146605.3 Meleagris gallopavo
GCCTCTTCCCGCTGCCCCATCATCCTCTCCATCAGGCTGGGGCTGGGGCTGGAATGCTCTGTCTCGCTCTCAGACAGAGAGATGACATATTCTTTCTCAGAGGCAGAGGGTTCCTGTATAGGAAAAGACACTCAGCACTGTGGTGCTGCTTCCCAGCATGCAGCTCCCCGCAAGACCATTCCAGTGGGGACTGCAGTGGGGCAGGAAAAGAATCAGGAGAGGGACCATGCAGTCTCAGCTCCCCTGGATGGGAAGGTGCTGCTGCTTTCTTGCAGGGCTGCAAAGTACCTGGGCCGCTGGCATCTCCACCTCTTCCGGCTCAGCTTCCGTGTCCTTCACTTGCTTTTGCTGCTCGTCTTTTCCCGCTTTCTTCTCTTGCAACTTTGGCTGCTGCTTTTTCTGCATCATTTTTGGAAATTTATTCACCTCCTGCTTCACCTTCTTTGCCTCCTTCTCCTTCTTCATCTTCACCTCCTTCACCTTCTTTGCCTCC
>NW_011263088.1:0-307 GCF_000146605.3 Meleagris gallopavo
CGTAGATGGGAAGAGAAATGGGATGAGCAGTGTCCCTCTGCACACAGACGTCTGCTGCTGTGTCTGCACAGATCTCTTCTGCTCAGTGGAGTTTGTCCATGAAGGCTGCAGCAAAGAAAAAGTGTCTCTGCTAGGGAGCTCTGGAGAGGCACAGAGATGGAAAGCAGCTTGCCTTTTCACCTCCACCAGCTCCCCCAGCACTCTTGGATGAATCTCATCTGGCCCCATGGACTTGTGGCAGTCCAGGTGGAACAGTAGGACTTTGTTTCCTCCTGAATTGTGGAGGGTTTATTCCGCTCCCCCTCCA
>NW_011263094.1:0-332 GCF_000146605.3 Meleagris gallopavo
CAGAAATTGAGACTAATAAGCACCTGCCCCAGGAAACACTTAAGTCCTCCGCCTTTTTTTTTTTTTCCCCAGTTGCCTTCTTGCTACAGCAGAGGAAAGTACTTACCTCTCTGTACTTCATACATTGAGAGAGAGTGGAAGAGAGATTTATATTACAGCAATTTACCTTACATGATTTTCCAGTTTAGAAAATAACGGAAATAACATTCATAGGGTTATTCCTAGAGAGAATTAGCAAATTTACCTCAGTACAGTGCATATTTCAAGTATTTTTAAAATTTAATTTCTTTTCAGCTTTTATTTTTCTGATTTTCTTGAAGTTGAATACACCT
>NW_011263099.1:0-414 GCF_000146605.3 Meleagris gallopavo
CATTGAAAAACATCTTTTAACTTTCTTATCTAGATTTACGCTTACAATGCTAGTTGAGTAAGTACACTCATTAAAGCTTCTTAGAAGCATTAGGGGTACATCAATACCTGAGGACATTTCCTCTCCTTCTCCCTCCCGAATTTTTTTTCTCACAGATAAGACAGGAATGCACTGAGGAATAGTTCTAAATTTGTTTGAATAAAAAATGGGAAAAAAAAAAAGGAGCAGAAAATGAAGCAGTTCAAGTTTTGTACTAACAGCAGGTCTGCCTTTCCTATTAAATCTTGTTCAAATGTAGCTTCTCTTGCTTATGCCTGGAAATACGCAGAAATTACAGCTGTGTGTCCCTGCCATCTTATTCATAACAGTATTTAGTATTTTTGAAAAAGTGATGGGCTTGTTCAGAAAAGAAAA
>NW_011263100.1:0-423 GCF_000146605.3 Meleagris gallopavo
CCTCGGTTTCCATACAATTCCTCTGTGGTGGCAGAGCCCTTCACAGCTGAAAATGAGCCAGTTTTCTGGTAAGTCTCAATTTCTGCAAAGATCTCCCGGATCATTCTACAGAGCGCTGGATAACAAGTTAAAAAAAAAAAAAAAGATACCTCATGATTTTACATGTAAACAAACTCAGGTGTTTGCAAGATTAAGTCTCCCTTTGCTTTTCATCTATGAGATGAAGCATAGCCTGTTTTTCTGCTTTTTTTTGTTTCTTTTTGCATTTAGTATGTATTGACATTAATTCAAACATTTCTGAGAACTGTATTAGAAAACTGATCAAAATTTATATTTCACTTCTACCTTGTGAAAGAAACAGCTCATACTGTTGATAAACTACCAGTTGGAGGAAGGAAATGAGTTAGTGAAAATACAAACCTT
>NW_011263101.1:0-303 GCF_000146605.3 Meleagris gallopavo
ATGTGTCTGAAATATACCTTTGAGAAAAACAGAACAGTTGCTTACAGATGAGGGTTAGAGTAGAGCTGGAAAAGCCTTCAGGACTGAGGTCTCAGACTTTTCAGAATGTAAAAACAAATAGCGATATCTTGTTGAATTCATTTTTCCCCATACAACAAGTCTCCAGATCAGGCCTACAAGAAGGTCACTATTCAAAGTTTTGGTCATTAATCAAATGAGATTCTGGCCACATGCAACACAGAAGATATTTGATGGCACTGGAATCCTCTCTCTTCTATATCTTTTTGCAGCGTCAAAAAGGCC
>NW_011263103.1:0-375 GCF_000146605.3 Meleagris gallopavo
TTGAGCTATAATGTCTGGTCTTGATCACTTTCTTTGGCTGCTCATTTGTCAAATCTAAGGTCTACAGAAGCAGCCAAGTAAAATATTGATTCTCAATAAAGAAGAGTTTTTGTATGATCTAAGATCCCAAGAGGCAGTTAGTAGCCCATCTCACACTTTCTTGCCCTTTTGCAACATCATCCCAACTGTACTGGATCAAGGATTCTGTTCTGATTTTGTTCAAGGATTCTTTGGGAATTTTGGATTTAAAATATGGGTTTAAACAGTTTTTTTGGTAAGAGGGTTTGTAAGAAGTGGTTCTGGCAGTCTGTCTGGGGGGACCAAGCTGAGCTTTGCAGAAGACACTGCCAAGAAGCACTGACACATTTATCCTGG
>NW_011263106.1:0-364 GCF_000146605.3 Meleagris gallopavo
TGTATGCCTTCAAACAAATCAGGAGATGGCTTTTTGTTTGACTTATTTGCTGTTTTCTTAAACTGCAGGGCTAGAGAACAGCATGCAAAAGGAGTTGAACAAAAATCACACCATCAGGAGACAAACAACTGAGAACTTACAATGCACATGACAAATTCCACAATACACTCATAAACACATCAAGAAAGCAGAGACAAAGACTACTACAGTAGCTACAAAGATTACAAAAAAAAACATTAATAAAATAGTTACCGGTTTACTCTTTTTCCATTGCATCTATCAGAATCAGAAATGTAGAGGAGATCAGCAAAGAGATTTCAGCCTTAATTACAAGACATTTATTTACATTTGCAATTACGTATTT
>NW_011263117.1:0-308 GCF_000146605.3 Meleagris gallopavo
AATCTAACCCTAAATATATAGGGTATATAAGTTGCTTTAAAAAAAAAAAACACCTCTAGACTGTCCAGATTTCAGTGAAATTTTTCTAACATACTTAGTTTTAATGATCCAGTTTGAGGAAATGATAATGTAATCGTTTGTCTATGGTTTTTATTTATAAATGCATGACTTCATCTACCAACAAAATCCATCATAGGGCAAGATCTTAAACTATTATCTCATTTTTTTAGGTATTTATTTGCTTTAAGATAATATTCGTGCCATGTATGACTAAGATTCTGGGACCATGCATTGACAAAGGGATTATT
>NW_011263121.1:0-314 GCF_000146605.3 Meleagris gallopavo
AGTTTCTAGATCCAGATTTATAAATCTGATTCGTATTTGAAACTGCATTATTCCGGTTATGCTCTTAAAACACCTGTGGAAGTGGGAAGTATTGTGATGATGAAATACATGAGAACAAATAAGAAGTGGTTCCACAGAAGAAGAAATGGATAAGCTCAGGGTACTTTAAATTAGTTACAAAGAAACTATTGGCAATATAATATGAAGCCAGTAATGGCATGGAAAGAAGGAATATGGAGTGATTCTTTCCTGTCTTTCACTGTTTAAAAGCTGGGTTGCCCAAAATGTCATTTACAGGTGATAGGATCAAAATC
>NW_011263122.1:0-1062 GCF_000146605.3 Meleagris gallopavo
CTGCTTGCCTCTGGAAGAGAGTGCTCAGGAGTGTTTACTGGAGCAAGATCTGGCCTGTGACTAAACAGCTCCAGCTTGGTATGGGAAAATTGGGGAATGATACCATTGTGTCCTGTGAAAAGCAGGACGCAGATGGGCATCCCTGCTCCCTCTTATCTGCTGGCAAGGCCCAGAAGATAGGAACAAAGGAGTTTCTGCTGAGATCCCAGAGCCAGAAGCTGCCACTCCAAGGAGAGCTGACTCAACCTCTTTGGATTTGAGCTGTCACTCCAAGGACAGCTGACTCGACCACTTTGAAAACATCGAAAAGGGGCCATCATCGCCATGGGCACCATTGCCATCGTTGTCAACAGAACAACAATGCCCGACGACCCACCACTACTGAAGATCAGGGACTGAACTAGGAGCCACGCTGGATCCATGGTGGTGACTATCTCTCTCTTGCTTCCTATAAAGACTCCTTGCTTCTTCTTTCCTGTCTTTTCTATCGCCCTCCTTCCCTTTCCCATTACCCTAATTCATAATAGTGTCCGTCTTCCCCTTCTCCATCTCCCTAATTAAGATTTATACTAAACTGGTTGGACCAACATTTGAATCACTGTTTCATAATCTCACGCGGGGCATACACATATTAAAAGAACCTCCTCTTCCTCCCATAAATTGGTGTGAGACAGATACCTGTGACATTTATCTGGCACAGAAATAGCTTTGTTGGTTTTTTTGTTTGTTTGTTTGTTTGCTTTATCTTATGCAGCTACAATATCTATATCCTTTGTTCCCATCGCTGCTGCTATACAGACAGGAGTTTTGCCGTGGTGCCCTGCCAAATCCAGTCTCCCAGTCCCATGGTTGCAGGAGAGGAGCCTGGAAACCCTAGGCACATGTGACAAGAGCTTATAATTGCAGAAAAGAAAGAGGAAGTTCTGCTGTTACTCTTCCACTACTGGAAATCCCTGAATAGTAGAGAAGTTGGAAACTGGGAGCTGGAATCATAGAATCACTGAACGGTTTGGGTTCAAAGCCCACCCAGCCCCAACCCCTGCCATGGGCAGGGCTGGCTGC
>NW_011263123.1:0-415 GCF_000146605.3 Meleagris gallopavo
CTCTGCTATGAAGATAGGCTGGGGAGTTGGGCTTGTTTAGCTTGGAGAAGAGAAGGCTCCAGGGAGACCTCATTGCGGCCTTCCAGTACTTGAGGGAGCTTACAAACAGGAGGGGAACTGACTTTTTAGCTGGTCTGTTAGTGATAGGATGTGAGGGAAGGGCTTTAAACTACAAGAGGGGAGATTTAGGTTAGATGTTAGGAGGAAATCTTTCACTCAGAGGCCAGTGAGGCACTGGCACGGATTGCCCAGAGAGCTGTGGGTGCCCCATCCCTGGAGGCTCAAGGCCAGGTTGGATGGGCAGCCTGAGCTGGTAGGTGGCAGGCCTGCTCACGGCATGGGGTGGGACTGGGTAGGCTTTAGGATTTCCCACTTCCCATCCCTAAAGCTATTCTATAATCAAGGCTCGGAAAAC
>NW_011263124.1:0-423 GCF_000146605.3 Meleagris gallopavo
AGTTTATATTGAAGTAAACCATGTCACCATTGAATTTTAAAAAAAAACAAAAAACAAAAAACTAGGAGTAGGCTTTGGAATGCTTTCTCCTTTTGAATTCTAGTAGCTAATAAACTTTCCCAGAAAATCTTATTCCTTCAGCTGATGTCTGATGGACACTCTTGGAACAGAAACAGCCGTGTTTCAGCAAAAGTGGTCGTAGTACTACTGGGGAGAGGCAGTCTTCTTGCTCATGATCTAAATGGCAGCTCAGTAATTCAGTCAGTCTGACTCTATTCCTTCCCTCAGAGGACAGGACTTTGCAGCTACATAAGGGACACCTTGATGTTACAGCTAGCCTATGGTAGGGGCTAACATGAGGGACATTCCTGCTATTCCTCTGCCATCAGCAACTTGCCTCACGTGGGATCTTATCCTTTTGTG
>NW_011263125.1:0-306 GCF_000146605.3 Meleagris gallopavo
ATTCATAGCAATGACTGATATCTATGAATTTTGAATAAACTATGAAAATTCATAAGATTTAATTATGAAATAGTTCTGTTTTGTAAGGAAAGTAGTTAAAACAAAAGGAAAAAAAGATAAGTATTTGTTTGGTCTTTCCATACCTTTGGCTGCAGGTAGCAGGATTAATGGACCCACATGGATTGTATATCATGTTTGCTGGACAGTTGTATGCTGTATGACAAAGATGGAAATGATCAAAAACTGATAGTAGATATTTTTGTGGCAAAAGTGACTTTGTCTTTACTGCCTACATCGGGGGTTTCT
>NW_011263127.1:0-754 GCF_000146605.3 Meleagris gallopavo
CCACACCATCTTGTCATGCTGCTGGTCTCTCCCTCACTCCCTGAGCCTCACCTCATCTTGCTCCTGTACGCTCGGCAGCCCTTTGTTGGGCTGAGAGTGAGCCTTAGGCTCCTCTTCCTTTGGCATCTCCATGTCCTCGTCCGGAGACCAGAGAAAGGCACCCAGAAGAGCTGCTGCCTCCTGACAGAGCTGCTCTCCTCGGAGTGAGCACCCCAGGGCTCTGGCCCTGCCAGGGATGTCGTTGCTGTAGTTAACCGTCCAGGTCACAATGGCCTTTGGGCGTGGTGTTGCCCACCATCACAAAGCCCTGGCTGTGGCTGTGGGCCCACAGAGGCCCATGTGCTAGCAGCTGCCCTAGGGAGAGCCGCTCGCATGCCCACAGGAAGGCACGGGTCAGCAGGGTCCGCTGTGTTCTTCTGCCATGCCTCTCCTTACTCAGCCCGGTGGTCCTCTGTGGGCTCTGACACTCTCATGTGCTGGGCACCCGAGACTGCGCACAGCGCTCTCAGGGCCGCCCGTGCTGGTGAAGTCTTTCCACCTAAAGCATGTCCTGTATCCCCAGGGTGCTGCCCTCGTCCAGCAGTGAGCCTCCAGTGGCACTCCATTCCTGTTTTGGAGCTGCCGGTTCCCACTGTCCTGGGATCTGCCCCCGTTTGGACTAGCATTCACCTTCTCAAGCCATCTCTTGCTAAAGAATCATAGAATGGCCTGGGTTGGAAAGGACCACGATGATCATCTAGTTCCAACCCCCTGC
>NW_011263128.1:0-487 GCF_000146605.3 Meleagris gallopavo
TTCAGACCTACGTGATTCAACTAATTTAGTGCTTATTAAAATTTGAATAATACTTTAATCATCATATTATCATCTTTTCTTTTTTGAAAGAATCAACACTAAAGATTCTTCTTATTATTTCTGGTAAATCAGGAATGAGTATGACTCGACTCCCTTACCCCTAAATGTACAATGTGAAGAATACTCTCTGCAGTGTGAGGTTCCTAATGGGCTGCACGTGTCTTTTCGCTACCTCTACCCATGTGACTGTTGAAAACACTAGGTTATGTCCTTTTCCAGAGTCATCCAAAAGGGACAAAACAGAACATTAAAGGTCCGTGGTACTGTAATATGGTTTTGTTTGTCCTAGGAACTGTATATCATGTACAGCTGTGAAGAGATTTTTCTCTGTTCTTATAAAAGACCAAAAAAAACCCCAAAAAACAAAAGCACAAATGACTTTTCCGTATGACTAATAGCAGAGTTCTGAGGAGATACTTCAAACACA
>NW_011263129.1:0-361 GCF_000146605.3 Meleagris gallopavo
TTTTAGACTATCAGTACTTTTGGGATAGTTTGCATCTAAATTAAAATTGAACTTCAAAGCAGCTTGATGGGGATGTGTTTCCAAGGAGTTTCAAAAACGTGAAAGACACCAACTGATTAGCATTATGCACTGTACCAGCTGGTTGCTACTGTAAAAAATAATAAATAAAGTAGCAGCCATGCTGATAATCAGAAACCACTGTCTTGAATCCTATTAATTCTCTTTTGAATTATTTATTGGAGGGTTGTTCCAGTCATGCACTTCCTTTCAAATGTTTATTTAGTTTCTCTAAAAAGAAAAAAAAAAATAGGAAGGAAGAGAAGAGAAATCTGGAAAATCTCCAAGGTTAGCTCACTAGCAA
>NW_011263130.1:0-446 GCF_000146605.3 Meleagris gallopavo
AATTGATGGCTACAACAGCAACTTGTAACTTGGAATAAGGGATACAATATGGTTTAACACACAGTTAACTGAAAGCAAATTAAAGGAAATATTCCACTCTTGTACATCACACCCACATCCTGCGACATGAACAAGTACTCTTGTTGTACACAGCTTGGGGAGAGAAGGAACGGAGACAGGTGTCTGCCAGGCAGAGGGACACAGAAGAAGAAAATCCTCTCCTAAGTTTTATTTCCCCATACTAAACATTCTCTGTTTTCAGAGAGGACTCATAAAGAACAGCTCTCCAAGCTGGCAGAGACAAGAGGACAAAGCAGGGAAGGCTGGAGCTCTGAAGGCAGCAGTGGGTGGCTGCCAAGGACCTTCCCTGGCACAAGCACAAGCAGCAGAGTGCTGATGGGCTGAAGGACCACTCTATGTGACAGCTGTGCCACAGTCCTGTCATG
>NW_011263131.1:0-958 GCF_000146605.3 Meleagris gallopavo
GCTGCTACCTGGGAGTGGGCTGCTCTTGGAGACCCAAGCTCCTGCTCCATCTCAGAATGTTGATGTAGCAGGTGTCCAGATGGGTACAGCTGCAGTGAGTAGCGGATTGCCACCTGATGCTACCAGTGGGCAGGAGCAGAAGGGCAAGGGACACACCCAGGACAAGCCAGCTCCTCCAAGAAGAGTGTCTCGAAAGAGAAAGCGCTCCTCCAGTGAGCAGAGACCCTCTGATCTGCCACAGCCTCCAAATCGCACTGGGACAAAGAGTCAAGTCCCCATCATGCAGGTGTTCTTCAAAGCAATTAGAGATTTGAACAAAGCCAGACAAACTGCTGATGAGCTGTAGAAGCTGGTGCGGGCTTCCTTTTCAAAAAAGCCCACAAAAAATGTCAAATAACCGAGGACGGGTATGGCAGCAGAGGAACTTGGGGCAAGGACACAGGGTGGAAGAGAAGGGCGAAGGATGCACCCAGAACAGATCTGACTCTGGGACACTCTGCTCTACATGCAGCAAAGCCCCACGCTGCAACCAGCCAGGAGATGTAAGCTCCCAGAGATTGGCTGCACCTGCAACTGCAGCCCCAGCCAAGAGGCAGCAGTCCCAAAAAATGCTCCTGCAGATCCTCAGCCAGAGGGGCTCCTTTGGCTGAGGACATCAACCCCTGTAATTGCAGGAGGGAGCCCACCAGGACACACAGTCAGTGAGTAGTAGGTCCCTGTCACACCCTTCCAGGGAGAAGGTGCTCTCCCTGTTAAGCGATCTCACAAATGTTCTTCTGCTCCTTCCTGTGTAGGAACAGCAGCTGCAGCTCCTCTGCTCACTACTCAGCCGTCTTCTACAGAGAGGACACAGTGGCTGTCCTGATCCCTGAAGGCAGGGACCTGGGCCTGGCATTCCCCAGGTCTTTCAGTATGGGCTGGGAGCAGTGCCAGTCCTGCAGCGCAGCAAAGGGCAGAA
>NW_011263132.1:0-377 GCF_000146605.3 Meleagris gallopavo
TAACAAAAAAAAAAAAAAAGAAAAGAAAAGATGCCACTTCTCATTTTTTTTCTTACATTTTTATTGTGTTGGAGACTGATGAGAATTTACATATCTTGTATAACCTTCATTTCATAAGACAGGTTCCCCTCAGATGGTATCTGTACCTATATATAGATATGTAAATAAAAAAAATCACAAAGGTTGAGTGCTTCAAACTCAAAAAGATTGAAAGTCAAAGAAAATAATAGTGCTGTGGTTGCCAAATTTATGTAATGATGAAAAAGCTGTGGAGGGAAGGATAGTAACAACACACATAATATTTATGGCGTTAAAGTTGAAAAAACACTGAATAAAGAAACATTGGGAATAGCCTTTCTTATTCAATAATTTCCATG
>NW_011263135.1:0-449 GCF_000146605.3 Meleagris gallopavo
GGCCAGTATTTGGGCTGTTTTTTGTCACAATTTCTATCAAAGATAAGCTGCATGGCAGTCTCCATAGCTAGGATTTTGGCAGCTTCATCACCGTACAGTTTCTCCATTTCTGCCATTCTTCTCTCCCCAGGTCTTTCTGCAGGTGGCTCCACAGAACGCTTCATGTTTCTGTAAAGGTCTTGATCAGCCTCCACGTACATTTCTTGTTGCTCAGCTTCCAGCTGCTGCTGTCTCCCTAGACAACAGAAACACAAGACACGTAAGTCACCCAATCATATTTATTTTAACTTCTCAAATATTACACATTCAAATCTGTGGTGAGTCTAGACAGCCCAGATCCACGCATTTAGGTTGCTGCCAACTTCTTCCAGGGAAGATCCCGGAAAACACAGAAAACCTCTCTGTTAGTAATAAAAAGCAGTAACTAGCATTGCTTCAGTTCTTCCCTA
>NW_011263136.1:0-338 GCF_000146605.3 Meleagris gallopavo
CCTTGGTATAAAGCATAGGTAAAAGTAAAATTCAACCATTTCTGTCTTTCTGCATCTTTAGCTGACAGCTAGGTATGGATTCATGCCATCTGAGTCACTGTTAAAAAAAATGCAAAATAAAGATTTCCACATTTATTTTTAGTTCACCTCATTAAATTCCATGGCATAATAGGGTTAAACTTGGCCCTGAGAATTCATTTTTCCTGAGAAGTCCACTGCAACTAATAACGGATTTATATTCACCTTGCTTGTTTTAAGATGTAAATGGGATTAGCTGGTTTTCATTGTTAAGCTTTTTCAATGAAGAATGATTTTTATTACCAAAATGAGGATGTTTC
>NW_011263137.1:0-441 GCF_000146605.3 Meleagris gallopavo
CTCCTCTGCACTCAAATGTCCCCAGTGATGCAGAAGGAGGAAAAAAGAAACACAAAAAACACCCCCAAAACCACCAGCCGAATCTAAATCCAGAACACTGTAATACTGGTTAGTCAATATTACATCGGTTTTCTGCTGGATTGGCAATCTCCCAAAAGCAGGCTGTCTCATGAGATTACTAGTTCTTGTTTTGTAGATTCAGGAAATTTATATGTGCACTCAAGAGTTCCCAGTATTGGTTCAAATGCTTCGTGTATTTTCTTTACCTAAAAATCTAGGATTCCAAAATAAATGAAGAAGTTCATCTTATGTATAGCTTGTATAACTTCTTATTTATAATTTCTTTGGTTTTTTTTTGTTTTTTTTTTAATTGTTGTTCCTCAGCATTACCAGCTTACATGCTACAATGTGTTCACATTCTGGCACCATCAGGATTCTCAT
>NW_011263138.1:0-538 GCF_000146605.3 Meleagris gallopavo
AGAAGGACTATCCAATAACTAACAGTATCTTGACCCCAGCACGTTTGCTTCTATGTCTCTCTTCCCTTTATTATTTAGATTGTTAAAAAAAAACCTTCATGTTAGAACTATGGGAAACAACTCAATTCATAGAGAATTATATTTTGATGTGACTTGATGCAACTTCCAGTGAAAAAGAAATCTTTCTAGTGATATTCATAGGAACAGGATTATGTCGAAAAACTGAAAATGTTACACTGAACTCTTTTGGCTTCTAGATCCCAGAGTGTTAACCTTACAATAACACTCTTCTAATTCTTTCATCTCCTAAGGCCTTGGTCCTACCTTTCAATTTAACAGATTTAGATGTAGTAATTAAATAATATTATTGCCATCAATGAAGAATAGACCAATGAGAAATGTATGTATTTCTATGCTGGTCTTGACAGAAGCAAGCTTATACCATGCTCCACTCCCCCTCCAGAAATGAACCTGGGTCATCACTGTCTGAGCACCCTGAACAGCAATAAAAATAAACAGAGTAACCACACTGTGTTGG
>NW_011263139.1:0-481 GCF_000146605.3 Meleagris gallopavo
GAGGGGGAGATTGTGGTTGGATGTGAGGAAGCAATTCCTCACTCAGAGGGCTGTGACGCCCTGGCAGTGCTGCCCAGAGCTGTGGTGCCCCATCCCTGGAGGTGCCCGAGGCCATGGATGGGCAGCCTGAGCTGGGGGCAGCCGGCACACGGCAGGGCTGAGGGATCTATAAGGCCCCCTCCAACCTCAGCCATTCTGTGATTCCATAATTCTATGATTGTGCCTCATTTAAATATTTTAATATTTTGCTAAAGACTCTGAATTTCAGACAATTTTAAGGCACAACTTCCTCAATTCCAAATATTTTCTTAAGGATCATTTTCAGCACGAGTTCCATCCAGGTTTCAAGCTGGTTTAATTTCCAAGTTACAAGCTCCGCTGTTATCTTTACCATTCAATACGGCCATTCGTTACCAGGATGGCAGTGTGGTGACTCCATCACTGAGAGTCACCAGCCCTGAGCTGTGCGTGGATACAGGGG
>NW_011263140.1:0-511 GCF_000146605.3 Meleagris gallopavo
TAGGGAACTGCATACCTGCTCAGCAATGCAGAATCATACAGATACTGAGTATATTTAAAGTGCTCTGCTGGAATGGATAAGGGCAAATTAAAATATATGAAGTGCTTTCAATACCTGATTTTCTGGGAAAAAAGAAAAAAGAATCAAGTTTGAAACACTTACTGATTCCATGTTAAGTCCAACTTGTTCAAAAATCATCCTCATTAAGCTCTTAAACCAGCGAATCATCTGGACTGGAAAGGGTTCTTCCAAATCTGGATTTAAGCCTTCCAAATCTACAGGGCTGCAGAGGTTCCATAGTCCTTCTGAAAAAAGAAACATGAAACAAACATTTTAGAAGCATGCTGAGGTCATACAAAGAGGAAAATTGCTCCATGTATTTCAGAAAGCTTCTGAAGCAGCTGCTGAAAACAAGACACTTCCAGACAATTCCTAGTACTGCAAAGTACAGTTATCCAGAAGACAACTGACCTAGTAGAGGCAACAAAGAGTTTTGTAGTATGATTTTTAA
>NW_011263141.1:0-422 GCF_000146605.3 Meleagris gallopavo
CCCTGCCCATGCAGGCAGGCAGTCTGTACCCAGCTATGCTTACAAGCAAATCTCATGCCTCTTGCTTCTGGATTTACTGTGTCCAGTTCTGGGCTCCCCAGTACAAAAAAGACAGGGATCTCTTGGAAAGAGTCCAGCGGAGGGCCACAAAGATGGTGAAGGGCCTGGAGCATCTCCCCTATGAAGAAAGGCTAAGTGAACTGGGTCTGTTTAGCCTTGAGAAAAGACGACGGAGAGGGGACCTGATCCAGGTTTATAAATATCTGAGGTGTGGCGGCCATAGCGGTGAGGCCAGTCTCTTTTCAGTGGTACGTGGAGACAGGACGAGGGGAAACGGACATCAGCTGCAGCATAGGAAGTTTTGCATGAATATGCGTAAGACTTCTTCACGGTGAGGGTTGACGGAGCACTGGAACAGGCTG
>NW_011263142.1:0-380 GCF_000146605.3 Meleagris gallopavo
GAGTTGAGACATATTTCTCTGTGGAAGCAACATGAAGTTAGCTGGCGTAACACCATTTAGGTTCAGAAGGAGTAGGAATAGCAGGCAAGTTGGCTGATAAAAGTAGGTTCTTAGCAGAGGTGGACACAGACAAGTGTGGAAACACCTAGCTGGTTACACTCCAACCATGCTCGCTGCTGAGCAGCAGGTAACACATGATATCCTCAGAAGTCAGGGCCATTCCCCATGCAGATGAGATGAATGGCCCACTTTTGTCCATCGGAAAAGAATTAAAAAAACCCAGCTTTTAAAAGTTTAAATAAGAAATATTTTCACTGCTCTTAGGCTCAGGGATGGTTGCATAGTTCTAACCAACAATCCGAATTTCTCATATACTTTGA
>NW_011263144.1:0-368 GCF_000146605.3 Meleagris gallopavo
CAATTAGGCATATGCATGTTGATTTGAGGCAAGGTGGCTTTCCTTTTTAATAGCTATTATAAAATCCTGTTAGTTTAAAATTTTGATCTGAAAGACTCTGGCAAGAGATGCTGCAATCTCTCTAGAAACAAAATAAACGATTCTCCAAAACAGCAAGGGAAAACCAAACGTAGTACTTAGTTAAAATTTATACAAATTAATATCCTTTATTTTATTGTACTTATTCTGCTGATATGTAATTTCAGCAGCAGCCTGTCATAGCAATGGCACATAAGCATGCTCAGGACTCTGCAGGCTTTGTCACTTAGAATAAAAAAAAAATAGACAAAAATAGCATAAAATACTTCATATAATAATAGGAAAAAAAA
>NW_011263145.1:0-492 GCF_000146605.3 Meleagris gallopavo
CGGAGTGCTTTGCAGGGGTCCAAAGCCTCCTTTCAGCCCCTCGAATCAGCAAGGCTTAGTGTTGCATTCTCCTCTTGCCTTGTAGGAAAAGGAAGGGAAATTCCCTTCCCAGGCTACTGTGCAGCACTCTGTTCCTGCTCTGGAATGCAATTGCTTCCTGGCTGTGATGGTGGCTCCTCTCCCCGCAGTATGAGTGTCCAGTGGGTGCTTCTCCTGCCTTACGCTGTGTCTCTTGCCCGTGGCTTCAAGTCACCTAGAGAGCTCAAGAAGGCCCAGTGGAAGAGTTTGGGGCTGAAGCTGTTGTTGGGACCCTGGCGGTAGCAGGGCTGGCGTGCGTGGGGAGCGTGGCGGGTGTCAGCCTGGCGGGTGTGTGGGCTTGCTGCTTGTTTCCTTCCATGCCTGGTGAGGAATGCAATGTGTTTGCCTTCCTTGGCCTGTGGTTGCAGCCACATTCCTGCACTGGGAGTCAGCACGGCGCGGCGTGCTGTTCAT
>NW_011263146.1:0-428 GCF_000146605.3 Meleagris gallopavo
TTCTTTGAAAAAGACCAGTTAAAACCACCTACTGTGACTTTCTCCACATGCTCCAGCCTTGGATGCAATCCTGAGACCCTGCTCTCCTCTCAGTGCATTTTTTTAGAATGAAGTCTACTTCTGGCATTTTCAAAACACTGTCTGTGTTTTGCTAAATGTGGTAATAGTGCATTTAGTGAGTCCACACCACCTCGTTATTTCTTTGACAGCATTCCTCTCAACACAAATAAACTACCCCCGTGACCCCTCTCCCCTACAGCTGCATCTCAAATTCGAACATAACAGGTTATTTGAGAAGAAGCATTGATAACCCATGGCCCAGTGTGTACATTTAGCTCTGCAAGAATAAAGCCAGTGACAAAAAAAAAATCCACTTAGTTTACATGAGCTCCATATATTAAATGATTGAGAATGCTTTGAGAATGCTG
>NW_011263147.1:0-358 GCF_000146605.3 Meleagris gallopavo
AAAAGGAAAACACTCCTGGAAATGCATTCCCCACCACACATCCAGCCTCCCTGCACCCCACAGGGCACGGCTCGGGGCTCCCCGTCTGCCTCACACATCCAAAACTCATTTCTATTCCACAGTGAGATCCACGTTGAGAACTAACTCTTGTTATACTTTCAGGACAAAGATAGGAATAAATAGCATACTTTGAAATCTCTCAATGTACAAAAATAGGTTTGAAGAACTGCTTCTTTCAGCCAGTGAAGCTGGAACTACTATTCTAAAATGAGCTGCCTTACTTCTCAGGGGGTGGGAGATGGGGCTGGGTCTTGAAAACAGACGGAGGGTATTTATGGAACTGAAGTGCTCTGCTCAG
>NW_011263148.1:0-382 GCF_000146605.3 Meleagris gallopavo
TTGGGGACTTCTATTCCACTCCAGGCCATGAACTTGAGCATATGGCCACATGGCTGGATGTCTTTGTTCAAACAATAAGCAAGAATGATAAGCAAGTCCAGTTTTCTTTTTTTTTTTTCTGTCGTTTCCCAGCTGCTCATAAACCATCACAAATCCTGAACTGCAAGGCCTTTTCACACCATCTCACTTGACATACACAAACCAGATGGATTTCCACCTACAGAAATATAACAAATGAGCATATTGGCGTATTATTGGCATTTATATAGCACCACAGGTGTGGGATTGGCACATAATAGACAGCAAAGTGACAAGGGCTTTGGGGATGAATGCCTAAATTAGATCTCACATGATAGTAACATTCAGTGCAGGAAGAAGGTAA
>NW_011263149.1:0-414 GCF_000146605.3 Meleagris gallopavo
TGTGTGTTAATTTGAAGCAGTAATAGTCTATTGAAGACACTATTGCTCTCTGCAAGTAGAATAAAGTTTGGTTTGGTTTTCACATTCTCTTTTCTATCTATGATTTGCCTTTCTTGCCCTGGCAAAAGATCATCTGTGGATTATTCTCATTTTGTCTCATAATGAAATATACTTTATCTCACCAGAGGAAAGAAATGTACACGATGTACTCTAGAAGCAAACTGTGCAGACTGAACTGAAATGGAGAGTCCAGATGAAGGTACTGGGAGGTGAGGAAAAGGGGAGGCAAGGAAAAAAAAAAAAACCAGTACCTAGGAAATTAAGTTTTTCTGATCATGGAAGAAAGTACACATGTTTGGAAGAGAGTACTGAATAATAAATGTAGTAAACTAGGTACTGAAATAAGGCCAGAGG
>NW_011263150.1:0-469 GCF_000146605.3 Meleagris gallopavo
CTGAAAGAGACTGGCCTCACCGCTATGGCCGCCACACCTCAGATATTTATAAACCTGGATCAGGTCCCCTCTCCGTCGTCTTTTCTCAAGGCTAAACAGACCCAGTTCACTTAGCCTTTCTTCATAGGGGAGATGCTCCAGGCCCTTCACCATCTTTGTGGCCCTCCGCTGGACTCTTTCCAAGAGATCCCTGTCTTTTTGTACTGGGGAGCCCAGAACTGGACACAGTAAATCCAGAAGCAAGAGGCATGAGATTTGCTTGTAAGCATAGCTGGGTACAGACTGCCTGCCTGCATGGGCAGGTGAGCCTTACAAGCAGTAACGAGCCGCTTGGTGGGGCAGTCAGTGCCATGATGGCAGGGGGATGGCTGCAGGATGGGCTGGCTGTGTGCCTGCGGTTGGATGCCAAAGGTAAGCTGTTACAGCCGTGGTGGGAATTACTGTCACTGAATGTGGCGTGAGAGGTTGG
>NW_011263152.1:0-514 GCF_000146605.3 Meleagris gallopavo
TTTTTTTAGGAATCGGACAAAAAATTAAAAAACCAAACAACCAATGAAGCCAGTTTATTTGGAACCACACTGTTACAAATTCTGTTCTGCTGCCATGCACAGAAATGCAAGAAACAAAAGCACCTGTTAACTACAAGGTGGGAAATGCTGCAGACCAGGCTATTCAGCATCCAAAGAGCATGAAACAATGAAAAGGGTCTACACCTACTATGTGCATCCGCAAAGCACTTGGTCTTCGTCAGCACTAGGCTGGTATGACTTTACACTATAGCATTGTAAGGTACTTTGGAATTCAATTGTACTTTAAATAGTGATGTCTCCCCCAGGAAGTAGAAGAATCAATTACTGCGTATTAGACACAGCAGAGATAACTCTTGTGTGAGCCTCTAATTTGAAACCAATAGATTTGGTTCTCAGTAGAAAAGTATGCCCGTTGTAACTTAGGCTTTAAAACTGAATTTTCTCAGATGTTTTTTAGCTGAGACTCTGCATGTTCCATTGTCTTTCTTCCCAC
>NW_011263154.1:0-466 GCF_000146605.3 Meleagris gallopavo
AGTGTGTGTACATGAATATATATTTATATTTAAGAAAAGAGAATTTGCTTTTAATGTGATAGCTTTGAGGAAATTCTTATTTTCAAAGCTGTTTCCAATTGGGTGAATTTACTCTGACAGTAGTTACCTAAAAATATATGGTTAAGGCATGTCCCTTAACCTGACCCAGTTAGATCTGATCTTCTCAAGACTAATGCTGTTCCTCTTTTCACTTTCAGAAAGTGCTGTTCCAAGCATGGCAGGGCTTACTTCAGCCTGGAGGGACTTGAGGAAGAGTATTGCAACAACGACTCTAGTAGTTGATTGGCATGCCTGTCGTCGCCTGCTCACATCATGGAATGTGCCCAAAGAAGTGCAGCAAAGCTGGTGAAGGGTCTTATGGGGAGTGGCTGAGAGATGTGGGATTATTCGGTCTGACGAAGAGGAGGCGTCGAGGGGGAGGACCTTATTGCTCTCTACAACTCCC
>NW_011263155.1:0-566 GCF_000146605.3 Meleagris gallopavo
CCGGGACAGGACAGAGGAAAAGCCAGAGACGTAAATCCAACGAGCAACACCAAGGGAGCAGCCAGCAGGAAGTGGGGTACTCCAGCAATTCCCCAGCGCCTGAACGCAGAAGGCAATCCAGGCAGCAGGGCACAGGCCGAACAAGAAGCCGCTCTCCGCTCAAGGGTCGTGCCTCAAATTCCCCGAGCCAGCTCAGAAGACCTCATGGCAGCAGACGCTCTCCAGCCTCAGGTGCTGGCAGGAGCATGCACACCTCTGCCAGGAAGAGGGCATCCAACAATTCCCCGGGGGCTGCAAACAAAAGATGTCCAAGCCAGAGACAAAGCCAGTCCTCCCTACAAGGTTCGGCATCAAATCCCTCGAGCCAGCCCCGAGGACGCCGTGGCAGCAGAATTAGTCCGGCCCAAGGTGCTGGAAGCAGCACCCAGAGCTCTGCCGGACAGGTGGCGTCGAGGTCCTCCAGGGATTCCCAGCTGCAAGAACGCAGAAGACGTTCCAGTCTTCTGCAGCAAGGGCAGACCCAAGACCGAAGCCGTTCCCCACGGGATCGTCGGCCTTCCAATTCC
>NW_011263157.1:0-473 GCF_000146605.3 Meleagris gallopavo
GGTACCTCTTCTAGATACCACTGCTTACCTTATACCTGCCCCAGGGGACCTGGAAGGTGGCCAGAGTCATTGACAGGTTCATAAGATGTAGGTGCACCTTCTTAAGTCTCAGAAATGGTTTCAAAAAAGGAAATAAGTGTGGTGTTTCCATTGTGCTTCAGAAAACAAACCCTTCAGGAAGAAAAAAATAGGAAACACATGAAACACAAATTGGATACACTCAAAGTTAATGAAAGGAAATCTTTTCCATTTAGTAATGTCTTAAATTAGAATTTTGGTAAAGAAGCTGGAAAACAGATGGAGAGGATATATTTTTCTAAAATAATTTGTTAGTGAATTTGAAGCTCATGAATGAGAATAACTATTAATAGCACTGGCTAGAGCAACACTGCATGGACTGCAGTTACGTGGTTTCTCCACTGTATGAGAGAAGTTCCAAAAGTAATGCCTCCTGTTTTGTGATGTTGGCCCAT
>NW_011263158.1:0-503 GCF_000146605.3 Meleagris gallopavo
TGAAAGGTAAACAGTCAAACTGGAAAAAAAATCTCCCAGATACTCAAAGAGCTATCTAGGAAAATGAAGAAAAGAAATCCAGGCAAGAAGTAGAAATGCTGGCTGAAACTACTGGAACATGACACTCAGGTGGTCTTTTAGTGCACTGGGGAGGAAGGCAGGCACATCTCCAAAATTAAGGTCGCTATTGAAGGGAAGGCAGATGTTAGGAAAGAAAAGAAGCATGTGACTGGAGCAAAGAAAGGAGTGGAAGAGTGGCATATTATGCAGTCTGTGACCACCAGCAGAAGTATGAAGTTAGGTCATTAAAATGGTGGGCATACTGGGTGCCAACACATTCTGTGCAGGAAAAAAAAAAGCTATCCCTGTACCAGTGAGCCATACTGCAGAGCTCAGCTAAAGGCTGCTGATGCGCTTGACAAAGCAAGCAAGTAACTTGGCTATTTGCAAGACTAAGTCCAATGACCAGGCTTCCAGTGCCTCCCTCAAGTCAACAGCCACGT
>NW_011263159.1:0-409 GCF_000146605.3 Meleagris gallopavo
AACAAGAGTTTCAACAAATCTCAGAATGAAAGTCATGAATTTACGTTAAAATGCATCTAGATTGAATCTTGCCTAGAAATAGACTTCAGAATAGTTCCTATTTGCAAGCTGGAGCAGGTGTTGTTCTGTATTTGAAGAAGTAGCTAAGAGGAAAATCAACACAAACTCCTTTATATTCTTATTCTTCTTTTTACTGATCTGCAATTTATGACAAAAAAAAGAAGAATATTATTGGCAGCAGACACATTTATAAGTATCAAATGTATTACATTTCATTGAGGTTAGATGTTCTGGAGTGTCTTACTAGTAGAAATAGAATTGATTTGGTTCCATTTACAAAATTTGCAGTAAGAAAGCTGAAGCTTTAGAAGTTGGCCTTGCTGTAATTTTTCTCATTAAATCAAAATAA
>NW_011263160.1:0-343 GCF_000146605.3 Meleagris gallopavo
GACACCCTACGATCTACTCTGGGAACCACCTGCTCGGTACAGTGAGATGATGTAGGCACAAAACACAGTTTCTCAAAACGCAGTTGTTCTCTGCGACACACCCTCCATAAAGGGAGCAACCAAAAAAAAAAGAAAAAAAAAAAGAAAATGGACAAGGCCAGATCTCCTAGAAAATCCGGAGAATGGGAAAATGCAGAACGTCAGCGAAAAGAAGACTTTACACAGCCGCCTCAGTGCAACACACAGCGGGACGAATTGCGGCCCGTCCGACTGACGCAGCACAGCTGGAGCAGAGCAGCCCCAGCCCTGCATGGCCGCCCTCCGCAGCCAGCAACACTGCTGC
>NW_011263162.1:0-475 GCF_000146605.3 Meleagris gallopavo
CAAGCTTACCTACAAGATGCTGCGCAAGAGGATGTGAAAACAAAGGTACTCAGTCGATGCACAAGTGCAACAAGCGAGCTACTCAGGCAGAGCTCAAGCGCTCCAATGAAGGGATGCAGCACGCACTGCTCCTCCCCTCATTCGAGCCGCTTATGACATCATAAGGGCCACCAGGCTGCTCCACCATGACGGACAGGGTGGGAGGCAAGAGCACCTCACAAGACCAGAAGATTCCATCGCGGCACCCCAACATTCTAGAACCAGCGGGCGGTCGGAATTCTACCTCAGCCGAATCCTGGAGAAGCTGGCACGGGGTTGTCGTGACCAAAGCGCTTGCTCTTGTGGAGCCTCGTACAACTGGCCTCGGCCATCCCTCTGGAGGGCCTTCCTCCCCTCAGGCAGCTGGATATATAGACACATTCATAACTACTATCTTCTTCTCTACCTTAGTCTTGAGGCACACAATTCAGATGTT
>NW_011263163.1:0-409 GCF_000146605.3 Meleagris gallopavo
GTAAGAAATGTAAGTTGTTAGTTGTATAGCGTATGTCTTCTGAAGTAATCATTAAATCATTCCTGGCAATTGCACTGAACTTTTTGAACCATTTACAAACACACATAAGTGAAGTTTTCTTGATTATCGAAAAGATGTTTAAGGACTGAGAATACTGCCTGTGGATTATAATGGGCACAAACAATGTTTAGCAGAAAAACAAATAGAATTATAAATGAAGAAAGAAATTGAATATAATGAGGAAAACTGAAAAAGTCAAAAACTCTTTTATGTTTCAGAATACAACTTTCTGGGTGTCTTTTGAGAAAACATTTACTTTCTCTGTTTAAATGTGTAAGGTGACTTTTTTTGTCCTGAATAGAATATTTAAGCTTGTACATAAGCAAACAGATGTAAGACTTCAGAAATA
>NW_011263164.1:0-518 GCF_000146605.3 Meleagris gallopavo
GTCTTTCATTTCTGCTTTCAACTTTACTAATATTAATACGTGGATATTAATATTAGTCAAGCAAACACATACATCAGATGTTAACTCTGTTTTAATCTCAGTTGTTTTTCTGTGTATTAGAGATGCTTCATTTTCAGTGTTTATTAAGATAAAAAAGGCAGTATGTCCTGATTTGGCTTTCCATTGTGTAGCAATACTGAAAGAAGCACTTATTAATAAATGCTTTAGACACTTCTCAAATACAGAAGTGCAAAAAAAGGGGGAGAGGGAATATTAGAAGAAAATACTTTGCCTTCCCACAGTACCCTTTTGGGAAGGGAAACGTATAGAAAGGAGTGAGATAAGCATGAATGTTCAAGGGGAAAAAAAAAAAAGAAAGAAATACAAAGTTAGCCACCAGGAGGAGCTCTACTAAACTATTCCTGTTTATTACAGGCACAGTTATCTGGTGCTGTATCTGTAAGCTGTCTTTCCTTAGGAGTTTTGTAAGTTTTTAAGGGTATGGTACTTCACGGAGT
>NW_011263167.1:0-474 GCF_000146605.3 Meleagris gallopavo
TTTGCACTGGTCACTTTTACAGCTTGGTGAATATTTCAAGTGGTAATTTGTCTGCTTTTACATACGACATCAGCTGGCTCCAGGTGAAAAACTTCTGTGGAACGGATGATGAAGAGAAACATGTTAAAATTACTGCCACAATTGAAACAGTAAGAAGTTTGATCGTCTAGGATGTAACACTGGATGTTGCCTTGATAAGTTTTTGCCAGAGAAGGTGGGCCAGTTAATGAGGATTGGATTTAGCATTTGAGCTGATGTTTCTCTGTGAGACAGTAGCCTGAAGCTTGCACCAACACAGCACTGGTAACTGAAAACAGCACAGTTACTGTGTTAATCTTTTTGGACCATCCTGTAAGTGCACGTTTGAAACCATGCTAGTAAACATATCCTGAGAGGAGAAAAAATATTAATTTCCTGCATATAATATATATTTATAATATATATTTCCTGCATTGAAAGATGCAGGATAAGGAG
>NW_011263168.1:0-423 GCF_000146605.3 Meleagris gallopavo
GTTCTTGTTGACCTAGTTACATAGTTTATAAAATTGTGGGGGGGGAAAAAAGGTGGTTCCTCACCCTTAACCTTGACAGACACAGGCTCATTGATCACCAAAATATTAATTTAAAGCATGATCTAAGATTGAATTTTTCTTCCTTTTAGTCCTATTTTTTATGTGGTTTCTCAGTATATTGCAAAAGCAGTGAGAAGTAACAAATAGAAATGCATTTTATGTCCTCTAGAGAGTAGAGTCAACATATAAGTGAATACATACGTAAGTGGGAGAAAACTGACAGTACTTAAAAAAAAAAAAAAATACTTAATTACTGACGACTTAGTATTTATCTTGTATTCCATGGGAATTCAGAATGCCAGTGTGAATAGCAACTGAAGGAAGAGAGTGTTCCTTGACTGGTAAAATTTTACATCAGAATGG
>NW_011263169.1:0-474 GCF_000146605.3 Meleagris gallopavo
ATAGCCTGCCAACACCTTTGAGGCGACAGAAGAGCCCGGGGGCCCTCACGAGTGTTTGGCTCAGAACTGCCCTCATCTTCCTTCTCTTTCTCCATCCGACACAGGCTCATCTTGGAAATGCCTGAGGGCAGCGATGACTTCACCACCTCGGACACAGGGAGTGAAAACCTCTGCGCTTCAAGGACATCGCTGTACCCTTTGAGCACCAGTTGCGGGGAAATGGAGGCACCTTGCCCACACCCAAAAGCCCAGGAGAACTTGGAAAGCTCCATCCCAGAAAGCAAAGTGGAGCAGGGACTGGGCGTCAGTGATCAGAAAAAGCCTGCTGTGATGGTGGCTCCCTTGGTGCAGGACCCGCCCTTTGTGGATGAGGCTACGAGAAGTCATCCGGAGCATCTAACATAATGCAGGCACCACAGCACCTGCAGAGGAGTTCTCAGAGCCTAGGCTGGGAAGAAAGACTCCCAGCTTCCC
>NW_011263170.1:0-465 GCF_000146605.3 Meleagris gallopavo
AACTAGATTAGGCTCCCTCAGGTGGTTTTTATTGAGCATGTGTTCATGTTCATGACTTCAGCTCTCAGATTCCTCCATGCCTATCCCAGGACATAACTATGGCATTGTGCTTTTCTTCTGCCTCTTCATGACTGGATTGTACAGATCTGTTAGCTTTGTTGCAGGAAAGAAAACTGTAGTGGAGAATCCTAAAAGTTAATATGGTAAGGATTTTTCATTTCTCTGTCACGAGTTTATCAAATGTGAGTACCAAAGATTAACACATTGGAAGAGGTTGCTTAGAGCAAAAAGTGTAGGCTTATATCTGTGATAACTCTCTGCTGACTAAAAATACTGCTGATGGGGAGTAGTTCCATTTTATTTTTTTATTTTTTTCCTATTTTTACTTTTTTATTTAACTTTGTCTAGTTTTTTGTTAGTCCTGCTCGAAGTCTGCATCCCTAACTGTTTGACTTTTCAGTCACC
>NW_011263172.1:0-509 GCF_000146605.3 Meleagris gallopavo
GAAGTTCCTGTACTACAATTAAATCTGTCCTAAATGGATTTTTCACTTAAGCTTACGATGAAACCAGCAAAATAAGAACTTCCTTTGAATTGCAGATAGATGTATATGTATAATAAAAAAACTAGGGAGGTTCTTAGCATTTCTAGGAGATAAGAATGTGAGTAAAATAAGTCCAGGATTTTTCCCGTGTGCTGCTCCAGTGACTGCCTGAAGATGATGTTAAAAGTCCATATAAGGCCAAATCTCACATAAGCTGTTAACACAGGAAAATGGTAGTAAATAAAACAGGAACAGAACTCAAACAGCACATGTTTTGACTTGATCTGTCTGTGAAAAATCCTTGTGCAAACAAGAGAGCCCCTTGGATGTTGCTGATCCACTGCAATTCTTTGTTTCAGGCTCCATTATAACTCACATTCACATTAAGCTAGGTCATGGTGTGTCTCAAAGCAGAGAGTAAGGCTGTACTGTGAGATCAGTCAGCATCTCCCCTGCAGTCTCCCTGGATT
>NW_011263174.1:0-403 GCF_000146605.3 Meleagris gallopavo
CTCATGAAGGGTGCATTTCCTAATGCTTGCTCCTTCACAGCAGGAGAAGAATTCCCTACAACACTTTTAGTTTATGCTGCCCCTCCTGATGCATTTGATGCTGACAACTTAGAGTGGTTAAAAAACATGATTCAGTTCCATAATTAAGACATGGTCTTAAAAATCATTGTTTTTTAGTAAGAGTTTATTTCTTATATGCTGATTTGTTTTCTCTTTTTTAGACCTCATAGAGTTCATATTTTCTTGACCTTTTTACTAAGAAGCAGATTCTACACCTCACACAGCTGAATGAATGAATGAATGAATGAATAAATAAAAAGTCTTTCAAAGTTGTGTTATCCCAGCAACTTGAAAGGAAAAACATTATATACTATAAAATACAGAACGATTAGCAGCAGAACCA
>NW_011263175.1:0-438 GCF_000146605.3 Meleagris gallopavo
TAAATGAGCCATACCAGGAAAAAAAATCCAAACCAAAGCAACTGTTGTTGCTTTTTCCTGAATCACTGCACTTACATTAAAGTTTTTGCTGATTGCAGTTGCCTAGAGGGAGAAGAGGGGGAGAAAATGTATTTTCCGCATTCCTAATAGCTCTATAATTTCCTAGTAGATGATAAGGCTGGGTCATGTCATTGATTGCTGTAACTTTGGACATCCCAAGGTAGGTGGAAGGTAGACAGAGGCAGGCTGCCCATTCCGTGGAAGGGACAGAGCCTCAGAGAAGAAAAACTAGAGAGACAAAGCCTACGCAGGTCTGAATCCATACCAGGAAATCACTCTTTTTCAGCAGAGCTATTATGGTGAAGGTGAGCTCTAGCATGAGGCATGAGCAGCTGCTTTTAACACTGAGTTAATTAACACCTCTTTGATTAACATGCC
>NW_011263176.1:0-425 GCF_000146605.3 Meleagris gallopavo
GAAATTCTATTGTGGCTGTAAACCACATCAGTATCAGTATTTTTATCCACACTATTATCCGTATCAACATTTTAAAATTTCTGTGTTTTTTTAAATGCGCAACATCTTTTTCAATAATTCAAAATAGGATTTTTTTTCATATGTTGGGTGCTCCTTAGATTGCTACTATAAAAAAAAAAATCATTTGGAGAGGGTGATCTGTTTATCCTTGATATTTTTCTTATGTCATAGATACTCTGGCCAAAGTATCTGATCAGTTTCTCTGAACTCTTTCTTCTGGCCAAACACAGGACAGTAGAGCTGCATAGTCCTGGCCCAAAGATGGTCAACAGTCAACAGACTGATTATTTATTTATTTATTTTAAGTTTCAGTGCAATCATTTATGATTACTGATAAATCTGAAAACATGAAGGATACAGCAGGC
>NW_011263177.1:0-429 GCF_000146605.3 Meleagris gallopavo
AGTAATGAAGCATCTGGAAGAAAATAACTGCTAAAATCTGCTGCAATGAGTGAAAACTTAAACCAGTAAGAGGCCATCCTGCAAGTTTAGCCTTCAGTTTCACCAAAAACTATTTTTTGAATTACTGGTTTTCAAATAAGGGTGTTTGGGGTTTTGTTTTTAAATTCTGATTGTCTGTAAATTAAAAAAAAAAAAATACTGGGGAAAGTCAGAATCCAAAATAATCGCTTTTTTTCAAGTACAAGGCCTAGTAAAAGCTAATTTGTTTGCATCTGCTGCAAAGGACTATACTACTGGTGACATTTTGAGACAGAGACATCATCACAGTGTTATAGTTTTATAGCTGAGAAACCTGCCTTACCCACTATTCTGTCATCTCTCCAATTGTCATGTCTAGACAACATCATCTAAGTAAATATAGGCATAAAT
>NW_011263178.1:0-469 GCF_000146605.3 Meleagris gallopavo
TGGTTAGCCCCAGCACTAACCAGAGAGGGATTATTGATTATCCTCTCCTAATCCCATGATTGAATGCCCAGGGCAAAGAAAAAAAGAAAGATGATTCCTATTATATACAGATAGATAGCTATTTAAAATCATTAACAGAGATTTATATCTCTGAGCTAGTCTTCCATTCTCTGGGGAAACCAGACAGCTGCATAATAAGAGACTGAAAGCTGCAATAAAACGAAGAAATGAGCTGCAATAAATCATTAAGCTAAAGCTCATATCGTTTATCTGTAATGCTGTGTCCCCACAATCTACAAAAGCAGATGTGTAACTTTTTGTTTTCTTTATCAACAATTAAACTGTCATGTAGCTATTAAGGAAGATTAAAAATTTCTTTTCACAAGCACCAAGCATGGGGGGCTGCAGTTTCTTTTAATGAAAGGGATACCTGCCTGCCAGTCTGTGTCATGTAACAGGAACTGGAGGT
>NW_011263179.1:0-407 GCF_000146605.3 Meleagris gallopavo
CTTGTGGTACACCAATAAAATTTAGGAAAGAGCAGCCACTGAAACTTTTGTTAGCTGTTTAAAAAAATCAGGAAGATGAAACAACCAGGGGCTGTGCAGGCTACAGTGTTGAGGACTTTCACAATTGCTAGTCTGTCTATGCAAGAACTTCAAAAATTTTAAATATTTCACACCCTTTTGATTTTAGCACACAGGTGGTGGTGTGTATTTGTATTAAATGACCCTTGTGATACATTTTCCTGCCTTTGTGAAGCTTTGTAAAGATTTCAAATTGTAAGTGGACTTTGAAACAACATAACCTATGCTTCTGTAATCCACTGGGAAGTCAAGTGAAGTACTGGGGCCATTGACATGACTCTTGGGCACTGCTGTAGTGACCCACTTAAGATCCTAATTTCCATAGCAGT
>NW_011263194.1:0-387 GCF_000146605.3 Meleagris gallopavo
TCTACAAACCTGCCTGCACTGCTTCTCTCCTTGCAGACCTACCTATCACATCATCCTTTAAACTGTGGGAACTCTATAGGAAAAAAAAAAAGGAATAACTGTTCAAACGTCCAAGAAATAGGAAGCAAAGCAAGTAATTTTCTTTCAACCCGTAATTATTTTTTGCAAGTGATAATTATACGGAGTGTGCCCTGAGTACAAAGAAAGAACCCTCAGAGTAAGAAACATGAGTCAGGCACGTTAATCCCTGGGTTCTGGGATACATCCAGAAATCCTCCCCTTCACCTTAACACTGTGAGAATGTCTCCAAGAGCAATGACAAAAACCAAAACAGAATTACTTAACTCTAGACAGCAGGATTCAGTTCCCAGACTGCATACACTCTCT
>NW_011263199.1:0-341 GCF_000146605.3 Meleagris gallopavo
CTTTACACTCATCAGCTATCCATTCATTTCATTAATTCAATTTAATTAAATTGAATTACAGAATCACCGCTGCTAACAATTTTTTAAATATTTCAGATTTCTCTATTAAATGGTTCACTATATGTTACACAGATACTTAAATTTGCTAGAACATTTAAATATTCCCTTAACATAAGCTCCTTCACAAGCAAACTTTTATTTCTTTACTTATTCTGAAAGCGTACGTTCAGATAATACTGGGATCATTAGTTCCTACATGTTTATTGGTTTTTTTTTTTTTTTTTTAATTTAATAGGTCTGGTCTCCTTCACAGGATTAGCTTCCAAATAGTCTCTGACTAC
>NW_011263200.1:0-442 GCF_000146605.3 Meleagris gallopavo
GACAGTATTCTTTTGAAAATATGAAATAGCATCTCTGGATGGGTCTTTCAGCAGTACTAGCCTGCTCGAAGCTACAGTGTGATCTCTAGCCTTGTTCTGCTTACTCAGCTCTCTCAAGGAGAGTGGATGACAAAGTAGGAGAACTGGACTAGATCCTCTCAGGTCCCTGGGTAGCACTTCTGCCACTAAACAGTTTTTTCCAGAGAGAAACAGGAGACTGTTCACAATTGGACTGTTCAGAGTGGTTTATGAGAGGATTTTTCAAGAGTCTAAACACATTTCATTACTGGTGTTAATGCTTATTCTCCACGACTCCTTTATCTCTTTTTTCTTTTTTTTTCTTTTTTTTTCTTTTTTTCTTTTTTTTCTTTTTTTCTTGTTGTAAGTCTAATTGGCTTACATTCGTATAACTTCGTATAATGTATGCTATACGAAGTTATTA
>NW_011263202.1:0-428 GCF_000146605.3 Meleagris gallopavo
ATGATACAGTTCAGTCAGTCATAGACCTTGTTAACATTTCTCCTTTAGGCCAAAGAAAGCCAGAAGTATTGCACATAGCTTAGAACTTTTTAAAAATGAAAAGATCACTTAACTGATCCATTAGAGTGTATTTAAATGCACTTATATCTCCCAGCCACTAATTCCAAAGTTTTCTGAGTTAACAATCTGTGGCTTATCTCAGACTTCTTAGTATAAGAAAGGTTAGTTCCACTATGGCATTCTGAGTTTATTTATTTATTTATTTATTTTAATTTTACCACATTCTTTGTCCTTTTTAAAGCTTTTTGGAAAAGCAAGCTTCCTTTGTCACTGTCAAATATACGCATTATAATTGCAAAATCATAAGTATACAAGGAAAACACCAGTCTTTTCAAGATCAGATTCTTGACTATGGCATTCATATTAGT
>NW_011263204.1:0-306 GCF_000146605.3 Meleagris gallopavo
ATACACACTTGATTTATTATTTTTACTTCTCCATCATTGGGGAATTGAAATTGCTATAAAAAAAAGGAAAAAGTCATAAATGAGTAGATAGCCTTTTGCTACATGCTATGAAAATCTAATTATCAGCATAAAATGACATTACTCAAGTCTGAGTCAAGCCCTGAAAGTAACTTAACAAGTTATCAATAGAGTAAAGAAAATGTGATGACACAATATCTTAAAACTTTGAAAATGAACAGCTGTCAAGTGACACCACTGACTGAAAATCAAAACAACTGGTTCACACAGACTTACTATGGAGTAAAT
>NW_011263205.1:0-350 GCF_000146605.3 Meleagris gallopavo
CACAGATATATGAGCTGTTCATGCTGGATTTCTTTACTAAGGGTGAATTCAGGGCATGGAACTCCCCAAAACCCAAACAACAAACCAACCCAAACGAAATTCTCTCATAAAAATGCCATTGCATTATTTTTTTTGTTCTGTTTTAAAGATACTTGCACCTCCAGAGCAGCAGATTGTTCCCACTGAGTGCAAGGACAACAGCACTGTTTGCTGGAGGCAGTGTACCAGTTTCAGACTGGAGAGCTGAGTTCTGCTTACTTATTTTGCCATTGATTTCCTTTAACTTGACATTCTGCAACCTTATCACACTTCTTTATTTGTAATAAAGGCATCTTCCAGTCCTTTATTTA
>NW_011263215.1:0-499 GCF_000146605.3 Meleagris gallopavo
TCACCCTCACCGTGAAGAAGTTCTTACGCACATTCGTGCGAAACTTCCTGTGCTGCAGCTTATGTCCGTTTCCCCTCGTCCTGTCTCCACGTACCACTGAAAAGAGACTGGCCTCACCGCTATGGCCGCCACTCCTCAGATATTTATAAACCTGGATCAGGTCCCCTCTCAGTCTTCTTTTCTCAAGGCTAAACAGACCCAGTTCACTTAGCCTTTCTTCATAGGGGAGATGCTCCAGGCCCTTCACCATCTTTGTGGCCCTCCGCTGGACTCTTTCCAAGAGATCCCTGTCTTTTTGTACTGGGGAGCCCAGAACTGGACACAGTACTCCAGATGAGGCCTTACCAGGGCAGAGTAGAGGGAATCACACAGAGACACAGGGCTAGATTTGTTGCAAGTAGAATAAAGTAGTAAAGACCTTATCATTCACCATCACAAATAAGGGCAGTAGCCAGAAACAGACTAAGCAGCACGTAGGTGTGCCAGCACTAGTTGGCAA
>NW_011263226.1:0-514 GCF_000146605.3 Meleagris gallopavo
GCACACGCTGCTACACCATGTGCTGCAACTCGCCGCCGGTGGCCCCCAGCCAGCTGCCCAGGCATGTGTGGAGAGCTGCCACAATGGGCTGCCGGGCCGTGGAGGCTGCCATGTGGGGACCAGCCCTCCTCCGCTTCAGCTCCTCTGCACTCAGCCACCCCTGGGCTGAGTGCTGCCCTCGGTGTTCTGCGGAGCGTGAGCGGGAAGGGCCACGCTCACCTCACTTGGTGTTTCTTCTCGGCATCTCCTGCAGGCAGACGGGTGGGAGATTACGCTGTCGCTGACCTGCAGTAGTGCCAGTGGGCAAAGTGGACAGCCTCTTCCAGCCTTGCTGCCTCGCTTGAGGTAGGCAATGATTCTGGCAGCTGCACTCTGGCATGCAGCAGGATCTTCTAATGCCCCTAAGCTGCCCGCTTTGCAAGAAGCAGCCTCCACATTTTCTCCAAGAGGAAGAGCGCATGCCATGGGCATTAGACACTGCTGACTCCCAGAAGTTTCTCCAAGTCCTCCGGGA
>NW_011263227.1:0-497 GCF_000146605.3 Meleagris gallopavo
GATGGGACAGCAAAGGGTCAGCTGGGCCTGCTGGGGGCAATCCCCGGGCAGGCACAGCACTTGCGCCTCACTATCTGGAGAGCTGGGCAGAAGGCACCAACCTGGCTGGGATTTGGATCCCGAGAAGGTGCATTTCTTTCCGGAATTGCATCCTGTCTCCGCAGACGGGACATCGGAAGCGCAGAATGCCAGCGTTCATGGCCTGTCCCTGCAGCGGTAACACGAGCAGCCAGAGTGTGAGCGGGGCCTGGTGCAGCTGAGCACCTGCTGTGACTGCAGAGCAAGGGGAGGGCTCCTACCTGGATGCAGCTCCGGTGAAACCAGGCCTGTGTGCACACTGGGCACACCATGGTGTGGTAGGACTTTTTTTGCCCCCCACGGGCTCCAGGCAGATGGTGCAGTTTGTGTCTTGCTCTGGAGCTGCCTCCACGGCCTGCTGAGGGCGGTGCTCACAGCAGAAGGACCTGGCGGAAGACGGACAGGATGGGTGAGCTGAG
>NW_011263228.1:0-321 GCF_000146605.3 Meleagris gallopavo
AACTGCATACATCTAGAAGTAACATGTATGGAATCAGGTGAATATTCTGTATAGTTAATCAAATAAAGTCTATGCAGTCTTCTGCTGTTCCCTTAAGCTGCTACATTTTCATACCGAAATAAGGAAAGCAAACAACATACAGAAATAAGCAAACAAACAAAGCCACCACCAACAACAAAGGACTGAAATTTAGATTAACACTGTCCTTGTCTCAAGGCTCATGACACATAGTCATGACACCTTCCCTTAGGTTCAATGCTCCTAATTTTTAAGGAAATACTGTAAAATTTTGTCCCCAGCAGAAACTGAAATTCACTTCAA
>NW_011263230.1:0-467 GCF_000146605.3 Meleagris gallopavo
AATAATTTAGGCTTCTGAGTCTGTCACCATTTAGCACTGACTTTTTAACAAATGTTATTGCTTTTTTTGTCTTTTTTTTCCTAAAAACACAGCAGCCACATTGTACATTATGAGTAGTTGTTGCAGGTCATTCAACTAGGGTTTTTTTGACTATTTGGTTGAAAATACCTGCCTTCCAACATCCATGACAGGAGTTCTAGAGGTCATTAATAAAACAAGTTTATGAAATAAGAGCAGTGAGAAGCAGGCAAATCTGCTGTGTTAAATCAGCTCTGCCTTCTTCTTCTTGACAAGAGTGGGCAAAGGACATTTGGACATGCTTCTGATTATTAAAGAATTCTGTTCCTCCAAAATGTCTGGGTAAGCACCTTTTTGCCAAGCGGGGAGCCTTCTTGTGAGTGTTAAGTAGGAAGAGACTGCTTATGGATAAATTAGTAAAATATTCCTTTACCTATTGCCTCTCAATA
>NW_011263231.1:0-394 GCF_000146605.3 Meleagris gallopavo
CAGTGTTACAAGGAGAGTTTGTTTTTAAGTGTTAGATATTAAATAGCACTATTACTGCTATTTTAGATGTCTATTGAATAGTAATACTACTATTTAATAGAACCATCTGCAAGGGGTCACATATCAGGAGTGATATCTGAATCCTAGATAATGAATTAAATGGGGCCATGACTTTGTCCCATGAAATTCTACCTTTAAAAAAAAAAAGGAAAATAAAGATAATGTTTCAGGTATTTAATGTTAGACTGTGGGTCTTGTAGATTCAGTCTGTCAGTATTTTCTCTGCAGCATGCAGAGAAAGAAACCTATTTTCTGACTAAATAATTACTGTAGTCCAGGTAATGGCACTTAGAAGAAAAAAAATACGAAAATACTGAGGACTGCAGTACCATGG
>NW_011263233.1:0-307 GCF_000146605.3 Meleagris gallopavo
GAGATATTTTGTATCAGGATGCAGTTGAAGTTCTTTTACAGTAGCAAAAATATACCTATATACACATACATGACTGTTTTCAGTTGGACTGGGAAGTTTATAAATTAGTGGAAGTAGTATTTATATGTAAAATTATAAAATTTGGCATGCATTGTCTTTACAGTGGTGGGTATTATTTCTTGTTTTGAGAGGAACATTAAAAATGTACTCGTGTAGAAAATGCTTGTATGCATTCATGAAGTGCTGTGCTGTTGTGCATATAGTTGAAATCAAAACTTCAAAAATGAGTGGCATTTTCCAACAGTAT
>NW_011263234.1:0-451 GCF_000146605.3 Meleagris gallopavo
AGTGGTAATGGCTTGACAGCACTCTGATCACCAGGGCCCTCCTAAGTGGTAAAAGGCATTGTTTTGGATAAATCATCCAGCTGATGAGGCAGCTGGGTGCATTATTAATGGAATGGTGGGCTATTAATGGCATGCCCTGTGTGGTTCACAAAAAAATAAATAAATAAAAAATAGGATCAAATTACAGACTGTGAGATAACAGAACTCTTATATAATTGAATTTTTTTAATGATATTTACAAAACATGGTAAAATCAAGAAAAGGTTTTACAATGTGTATTAAGCTGTCCGGTAGAAAGAATGGCACTGCTGAAGTTGTACTTAAATTAGTTTCTATTTTAGAAAAAAAGCAAGCAAATTGAGAAGACTGGAGGAAGTCAGGCTCCCAGGAGGGTGCTTGGTAAAGTAGTTGGCTTTGCTCCAGCACTCACAGCTTCTCTCACTGAGAGCAA
>NW_011263235.1:0-360 GCF_000146605.3 Meleagris gallopavo
GTGTCAGCCAATCCTCCCAACTTCGTATCATCAGCAAACTTGCTGAGGGTGGCCACGATCCTCTCATCAAGGTCATTGATGAAGATGTTGAACAAGACCGGACCCAGCACAGACCCCTGGGGGACACCACTGGTTACAGGTCTCCAGCCAGACTCTGCACCACCAACGACGACCCTCTGCGCTCTGCCAGTCAGCCAGTTCTCAACCCACCTCACTGTCCACTCGTCTATCCCACACTTCCTCAGTCTTTGTTATAAGGATGTCGTGGGAGACAGTATCTAAATTCCTTTACTAAAATCAAGGTAGATTACATCTATCGCTCCTTCCCCACACTCCACCCAGCATGCGACAGCATCATAG
>NW_011263237.1:0-411 GCF_000146605.3 Meleagris gallopavo
TTTCCTTTGTAAGTTTTTTGTTGTTGTTGTATGGGAGGGGTGGGGGGGTGGGGGGGCGGGAATAATTTGGAAGTCTGATAGTGTGTGGGAAACGATTACATCAGTCGGAGGGAGGGCTAGGATTGGTCTGCGCGGTGTGGTTTGATTCACTACCGCAAAGGTTGCGTGTAACCCTTTGAGCGGAGCTCGGCGGGGCCGCTTTGCTCCGCAGCCCGGGCAGGGAGGCGACAGGTGCGGAGCGGGCAGGGCCCGGCCCAGCCCCGAGGCTGGCAGCAGAGCAAACTCTCTGCCAAGAGGCGATCGGTGTTTAAAATGCCATTCTTGTTCTTCCGACTGCTGCCTCTTACGTGCTGCTGACGGTAAGATTTTCCGTCTCGGATTACCCTCCGGGTTTTTTGTTAGGTTTGTCTT
>NW_011263238.1:0-409 GCF_000146605.3 Meleagris gallopavo
TTCTTGTGGCTACAGAATTGAGTATAGAAATGTGGGCTTTTCTTTATTGTGGATAAGCAAATTTTACTTGCATCTGGTGATATTCAATTATCCTCCTACTGAATTCAATATAGTGTTTCAAAAAGATGACCGCTGCAGTGGAGCTCTGACAGAGCTTTTTGCATTATTCCATCCCAGCAGGTCTCTAGCAGCAGCTTGTTGCTACCATTGCAGCTTGCGTGCATGCAGATTTTCTATCATCCAATAAGGAAGGGCTATTTATTTATTTTTTTTTTCAGTAAAATGTAACTTAAACTCTTATATTTTATAACATACATGTGATTCTTTCACTAAGTTTAAAGAAAAAGGTTCTTTTCATTCAAGGAAAGAAATATTTTCTGCAGAGCGGTTGTGTAGAACTATATAGGAG
>NW_011263239.1:0-512 GCF_000146605.3 Meleagris gallopavo
CCTTTTGTAACAACAAATTTACTAGATATATTTTGAAAAGAAGAATATATTTCTGCATAGGTGAGTAAATGTCACCTTACTAAGAAAGAAAAAAAAGACCTTCCATACTTAAGAAAGAAACAGCAAAATGTTTTCATCTCCTATAAAAAGAGTGGTTGATATGTCTTAAACTTTCCTATGAAACCTTATGCACCAGGGATCAGTATTGTGGCAGCTCCTGGATCCTGTTTAATATCTTTATTCATGATCTGGACAAGAGGATTGAGTGCACCCTCAGTAAATTTGCAGATGACACCAAGTTGGGAGGTAGTGCTGATCTTGAGCGTTGGAAGGCTCTGTGAAGAGATCTTGATAGTCTGAATTGATGGGTTGAAGCCTGGTACAGTTGGCCTCAACAAGATCAAGTGTCAGGTCCTGCACCCTAGCAATCCTGTGCAGATCTACAGGCTTGGGGCAGAGTGGCTGGAAACCTGCGTGGAGGAAAGGATCTGGGAGTTCTTGTTGACAGCTGG
>NW_011263241.1:0-471 GCF_000146605.3 Meleagris gallopavo
GATGTAGTACAGTAGGAGATTAAGCAAGAATAAATCATAACACTGCTGCTATTGTAGAAACTTACACAAAAGCCTGAGAAGCACGAAGCTTTAATTATAAAAAAAAAGAAGGTGAAATCTCAGTCACTTGCCATGAAGCTGAGGGCTTGTCTGCATAGCATTTCTGTGTAACTGTCTCATCACAGTGTTTAGACTGATAAAACCAGTGAAGGTACACATGGCCAAAGCGGAGGGAGTCTGCTTTCCTCAGAATAGCCTCTGACCAGAAGCAGCAAACAGCAGTGCAGGAATGAAGCACCAGTCAGCCTGAAGCCAGGAAGTCACAAACTGACATTCACAGAGCATATTGCTGAAAGACACCAACATGTGCTACTGGCATATGTTTGAGTGCAAAAAAAGCATTCACGAAGGCAGACGTGCATATTATCATCAAATAAGTTCTGTAGCTACCAAGCTGCAAATCTAGAACAA
>NW_011263242.1:0-508 GCF_000146605.3 Meleagris gallopavo
ATACTTTAGACTCCGCGCATCTCAAGCAGGGTTGCTGCTTATTGTCTGTACAATCTTGTTTGAAATGTATTTTTGAAATATACACATATTTATGTCTATTGTCTATTTTTCCATCAGGCTAAAATGAAAAAGAATGGCATATGTGATGAGCAGTAACCTCACTGCCCCCATATAGCATTCAGTAACCAGGGTCTTCCCCTAAAAAGACATCTCTGCTGAGCTCTTGGCAGAGTACAAGCGCTTGGGAATGAGCAAACTACATCTCTCTCAATTTGATTGACTAGGAAGAGTCAATGCCAATAAAGGTCAGTCTTTTAACTCACACAGCACTCTTAACATACATATATTTTTTAAGTCTCCTCAAATATAGCTTCCTATAAGAAAAAAAAGCACACAAGGATATATTTACAGTTTTTCCAAATGGTGTCCAGGTTCAGACATTTGATTTGTATTTGAATTTTTAAGGAAAAAAAAAAAAGAAAAAGGTTTACACACTAGTGCTACAAAT
>NW_011263244.1:0-466 GCF_000146605.3 Meleagris gallopavo
GCAATTAACTGAGCCACTGACAAATGGCCAATGCAAAAACAAGTTGATGTGAAGCCAATTACCAGCAATGGTTCCCTCGTGTCTTTGGGTCATTGCGTGAGCTGTTTTAACATTGGCAATGCATTCACAGGCAGAATGCTTAAAATAAAATGATAGGAAACTGGAAGTGGATTTTTCTGAGGGCATTTGGGATCTCTCCAGTAGGGACAATTCATGAACTGCGACCAGAATGTTGTGCAATCAGGCATCCTTGCTGGTGGCTTCTGATCCAAGTCTGGGGGAAGGCTCTGCACGGTTCAGAACACTGATAGCAACAAACAGGAAATTCAACCTTTGTAGAATAAGAGTTTTTGAGAATTTTCTATTACATTTTTTAATGAAATAAACCATTTTGGGGGAGTGTGGAATTATGTTTCAGGGTGGACAGGAAATCTGTGTCATTAGCAGTTATCTATCACCATTTGGC
>NW_011263245.1:0-477 GCF_000146605.3 Meleagris gallopavo
CAGTGGTGACTAGCTGAACATTGGTCTAAATTTGAACGGGATGTCAGTGGATGGAGACTGAAGGCATTATCAGGATGGTATGTGTTCCCTTTTGTTTATATAATGATTAGGGAAATGAATGTATTCCATCTGCTTCAGGTAGTCTTAATATTAACAATAGTAAAATGTGCATTTGACTAAAACACAACACACACTGACTGTGTACTTAGCAAAAGTGTGAAAAGCCTGGTAGCAAAGTGCTGAATGTTTGACTATTGCTTTTGTGTGCTTTCTTCTAGCTGCCAGTATGAGCTTGGCCTGCAGATATTTAGGGGGAAAAAACAAACAAAAACACTTCAAAATGCAGGAGCTTTAATTTAAAGTTGTAGGCGTTTCAGCTGCCTTTGCCCAAAGTAGTTTAAATTATATGTTGTGCTGTTCACAGGCCTTTTTCAGTGAGTGGGCTTGCAGTATATAAGGATGCATTGCAATACTTGG
>NW_011263246.1:0-478 GCF_000146605.3 Meleagris gallopavo
TGCCAAAGGAAGAAAGGGCCTCTAACAATTACTTCCTCCTGTGACTCCAGGTCTTTTCCTTTGGCAAGTTGTTCTTATCACTTGTAAGAGATTTGTGACTTTAGGTTTGACTTCTGGATCTCTACGAACCAGTCTCAACGATGAGTTTAGAGCCATTCTCGTCCAAGCTCCTATATATTGGGTGAAAGTTGTGCAGAAGAGCTAACTAAGAAGTTTGCCAGGCAGGGTCCCTGTGAGCTGCTGTGACAACCATTGAATGGCCCAGTTAGACCCAAAGTAACAATGGGAGAAAGCTGTCTCCTTGTGCAAGTGCCTAGCCATTCAGAGCATCATGCTGGGTCCTGCTTTCTAGCTAAGGTAGAGCTCAAGTTTCTGCAAGAAGTGTTACAAGCAGCTTGTGAAGTTCTTGATGCTATTTTCACTTGGCAGCAGCTTCAAGCTGTGATCTTAGTAAGCGGGATGGGCGAGGTTTAAGAAA
>NW_011263247.1:0-475 GCF_000146605.3 Meleagris gallopavo
TTTTCCCTGTGTCATCAGTCAGCCGGTTGCTTATGTGGGTATTTGCACAGCATCAAGAGAAAAATTACTTTAAATAGGAATAAAATTTTATTACCCAAGAAATCCAGCAAAGGGAGAAGCAAAGTCTGAGGCAAGTACTGTAACTGTTGCTGCATTCAGTTTATTGATCTGTTGAAAAGAAACCAAACAAAATGAAAGTTGACAATGTCAGTTCTGTGAGTCAGTGAAAATGATTTGCTAATGCTGTATGATCACTGCTAATAACTGCATAATGTTTCACTCTTTCAGGATCAGAGTCACACCCAAGTTTCGCAGTACCGCCAAGACCACTCTTTGATTATGAGATCCATTGTCCACATGACAGATGCTGCTCACTCGGGAATTATGACTCCCTCTCAGCTCACCACCATTAACCAGTCCCAGCTAAGTGCACAGCTGGGGCTAAATTTGGGAGGCACCAACTTGCCACACACTT
>NW_011263248.1:0-501 GCF_000146605.3 Meleagris gallopavo
ATTAAGGTTTTTACTCTTCGGTAGATAAATTTGAGTACCAATCTCTATCTGTACGGGACAACTAAAGGTACAATAGTTGCTATTCACCCAAGTCATAGGAATTGCAATATAGTACCTATGTTCAGTACATCTAGTCTTCACACTGTGAGTTTTGTGCAGCTTATTTCATCACCACACTAGTTACTATAAAGTGTACCTACTAAAGACTTCCGTGCACATGGAAATCACCACAACTTCACTGCACAGAACATTCAGGGAAGTGTTGTGATGCTCAACAAGGCCTTCTCTCCTCACTCCCTCTCCCTACTCCCTCCCCCCTACCAAAAAAAAGAAAAACAATCTGGTACTGATTACATATTTATATACCTTCCTTAACATATCATTTGCAGTTCATTAATACATGGTTAATCCTTAAGATCACTTCCATAATGGAAAAATCACCATTACTGCCTTTGCCAAAAAGAATACCAAATGTAAGTGCTAATATAACACAATGTAAAA
>NW_011263249.1:0-362 GCF_000146605.3 Meleagris gallopavo
CTGGCAGTTCTGAAACATCCCTGGGGGTTACTCTACCTGTCTATATTTACTACATATGGAAGCTGAGTTCCTAAACATAGGTGCTCTGAATCACATGGTGATAGAAGGCCTTAGGGGAGCCCAAAATAGATGGTGTGAATTATTCCCTGTCTACTGTGACTCCATCCTGCAGCACCTGGAAGGAAAGAGAAATCTTAGTATAGAAATAGGAAAGGAAAAAAAAAAAACCAAAAAAAAAAAACAACAAGGATTTGGGTCAGGATTGCACCAGAAGGTGCAGGTTTTGGTGTAGGCAGTGCATCCCATCAACCCAGAGAGGGATGGCAGGGGATGCTCTCACAGCTACTACATGGCTGTGAAGG
>NW_011263250.1:0-493 GCF_000146605.3 Meleagris gallopavo
ACTTTGTCCCAGCTGCCTACATGACCTATGTTTTAGTTCTCATTCCAGCCTCTAACTGCAAGTGAGATCAGGGCTTGGACACAAACTGAGATGTGACTAATTTTTGTTCTGATGGTCAAATTTAGACCCAACAAACAAGACAATCTTCTGTGAACTCCAGAACAGCTACCAAAAGCAGACAAGCCTGACTTTGCAGTCCTCAGACTTCCAAATTTCAAGAAGCAGTGAGTAAGAAAGGGCCTGGTTAAAGTTTAGGGAAAAAGTTACTGAAAATATATTAGACACTTTTTTGAAACTGGGAATGAAAAGGCAGCACAGTAAAAGTTGTGCAGCAGATGACTGATCTGAAGAACTCATTGGCACAGATGTCATGGAGACTAAAAGTTTACTAGGTTTTCAGAAACTGTTAGATGAATGTGAATATCCAGGGAAAATTATGAAGAATATAAAATTATTGTGCTTTGTAGAATAAGCCAATTGTAATTGACTGTTC
>NW_011263251.1:0-394 GCF_000146605.3 Meleagris gallopavo
TAGCCTTTTCAGTCTTTCTAGACATACAGCCTATAGAACTCTTAAAATTGCTTAGTTTCATTCACTCATTGCTTCATTAAGTTAAAAAAAGAAAGAAAAAAGACTATTTCAGGAAATAATAGCATTTTAATATTATTACAATTCAGCGATCTTCATGTTGAATAATTTCAATCAGAAATGCAGATTGGAGATGTGTTTAGAAAAAAACATACTGACATTTTGTAAACATAAAAAAATATTATTTCAGAAGGAGTGAATCACATACACAGAGGTTAAGTAAGTAGCCCAAACTGACTTACAGAGGTAGGATATGATATAAGAACTTCTAGACACAGATCAGTGAGCAGTAGTGATAGAACCTGCTTCTATTTTAGTATGGTAATGAAGATGATTT
>NW_011263252.1:0-468 GCF_000146605.3 Meleagris gallopavo
ACTTTCATGCCTTGCGTTGCCTCTGTGTAGAACTCACATTTAAGATGAAAATTATTATTAGGAAAAAAAGTTAAGTGAGGAACAGTGAAAAATCTGAGGGTTGAATATGTACATTTTTCAGAGGAAATGTGATTTCCTCGGTAGAAGCATGAGTTCCAAGCACCAGCTCATAATTCCTCTACACGTAGCCGTAGAGCAGAATGCTGTCCATCCATATGAAGTCATCAACTGGCTTCTGGTGACTGTGATCCAATATTGAACAGAGATGCAATTGCCATTATTGTTTATCTTCTACAAAACTGAGTCTCAGCTCCCACGATGGACATCCTCAGCTGCCCCTTCCATTCATTGTGCAGACTTTCAAGACTAGTAACAGTTCAAAAGTAGGTGTTGTGTTTGGTTCTCCTAGGCTGTGTAGACAGCTAAGGGATTATAGCAGGTAGCGTATGTTAGATCATCCTCTTAGAT
>NW_011263253.1:0-401 GCF_000146605.3 Meleagris gallopavo
TGCTAGCAATACTTAAACAAACCTTATTTTGGTTGAAATCAGGAATCTGAAGATTAGGCACTCAGCTGTAAATAGAATAGCAATAACAAGAAAATCATAAGTTCTTATATCTCTGCTATTAAAACTATTTAAGGAATAGTTGTAAATCCTTCACAAGCCATCTAAGACTTCATGTAAAACAGCATAGCAAAGAAATAATATAAAATATGCACATATATGAAGTATAAATGTTTGAATAGAGGTCTTCTTGGAACACGTTGAGTGTCTGAAATTCCACCACAAATTTAGATTTAGGAAGATGTTCAAGGTAGAATTATTTTACCTTTCTATAGAATTGAACTGAATTATCTTCAAAATAATGCTGTTTTTCCAGAAAGGGAAAAAAAGTACCACAAAAAAGA
>NW_011263254.1:0-483 GCF_000146605.3 Meleagris gallopavo
TCAGCAAACACATAAATGCCACTAAAGCTGAACTGCTGCAGAGCTCCCACTACTTTCTCTCTCCAAGGGGGAAAGGATGGATTTTTTTGGTTTATTTTTGTTAAGCTTTTATTAATAGCTTGCCACAGGCTTCTCTCACCCTTCAGGAAGCAGGAACCGTCCCCTCTAAGGAAAAGGCTCCTGACAAGCAAGAGTTAGCCACAGCTGAAAAGCAAAAGAAAGCCTGTGCACCTTGTTGGGCTGCAGGCAGCAGGACACACAGTACTCATACACACTGCAGCAGCCGTTGGGAAGGCAGCTGTCACAGCTGTACAGCTTGGTACTGGGCACGTTGACATTACAACAGCCATTGACCAGCAAGTCCTTCCTCTCACAGATGTAGCCTAGAAAAAAAAAACAAATAGAAAGAAATGAGAAGACTTATTCCATGTACGTTCTATGGAAATGCTATAGGAAGAAGTGTACTGCTTGACAGATTTGTTT
>NW_011263255.1:0-432 GCF_000146605.3 Meleagris gallopavo
AAACTGAGTCCAACTGTGTGGCTTGGTTTATGTAAAGGATAGTAAAGACATTAGCAGATTCCCAACATGGAATGATTTCTATGGGCCATTCATATATTTCATTTTATTTAGGCTTAATCTGAATTGCTGAGCAGACAGCTGGAGATTTGATGTAGTTGTTCAGAAAGAGTAGGAACCTAGATGAGTAAACACCGCAGCCTTGCTGACATGCTGGCCACATCTTCTCAAGTTAAAAGGCCCAATGCTGCACATCTTTGTACTTGTTTTTTTTTTTGTTTTTTTTTTTGTTTTTTTTTTAAATCTTTTTCTCATTCTTATTTCTTATGACTATATTCCCCATTCATTTTTGTACTGCTTTTCATTTTTTAACAATTGACCTACATTATTGGTCAAAAACAGACTCTCTTTTCCATCCCCCTTCAGGAAAAAAAA
>NW_011263256.1:0-400 GCF_000146605.3 Meleagris gallopavo
CAAGGCTGCGTTTGTTACAGAAGAAGCTCTTGATGTGCAATAGCTGAATGAAGGGGAGAAATGGTGTTTTCAGCTTTCCAAAATAGAAGGAGCCACGGTTACTATAAGTTAAAGCTGAAGGAGTTTCTAATTGGGAACTGTTAAGACTACAGTATGTTCTGAGCTATAGCTGTCTGGCCAATATGCTTCTAAATAAAGTTCTAGGATTGCCCCCAAAAATGAAATAACTCAGCACATGTTCTTATCAAACATAGCAACATCTTCCACAGAGCTTACCTCTCTACATCTGTTGCAACAGCTATTCTTTTTTTTTTTTCTCTTTTTTCCCTTTAAAATATTTTATCCCTTTGTGTATGTGATGTACTCAACACAGTGTCCTGGGGAACGTTTCATGTTGTCT
>NW_011263259.1:0-355 GCF_000146605.3 Meleagris gallopavo
TCAATATTGGGCTGGTAGATCCATATCCATCAGGGAGAGAAAAGGCAACAGAGAACACGATATTCAATTCCCTTTTCATCTCAGGAATGCAAGTCAGACTTAGTGCCTTTAAAAACTGGTTGTGCAATAATTTTTTCTGCTCTTTTTTTTTTTTCTTTTTTTCTTTTAAATTGTAGGGTAACTTACGCTTTTCATTTCCCTATGAAAGGGCTGATCTGAGAGTACAGGCACCAGTGACACTTGTACTGCAAAGATTTTTGAAGGAAGAAAAACCAAGTGCTGGAGATGAAAGAGAGAACTCCATCACAAGACGATTAAAGCCCGTGCTCTCTGGAACAAGCACTTCCTTGAAATA
>NW_011263261.1:0-303 GCF_000146605.3 Meleagris gallopavo
CATTGTCCAATGGATCCGTTTTGCCTACACTAGCCTGATTAATGTATTTAAAGAAATAAGAGATGCAAATTTAAAAAAAAAAAAAGAAACATTGATGGAATGCACTGAAGAGTACATTGAAAGTGCCATTAAACCCATCAGAACTTTGCTCTCTGACCAGAAATGCATATTCGAAGGGTTTGATTCAAACACAGAATGAAACTTAGTGATTTTAATAGTGATGCTATTTTTCATTCTTCTGCTGTGAAAATTTTTGAAAACCTTTTTGGAACAGAATTCTTGAAACTCTGTGAAGTTGAATTC
>NW_011263262.1:0-349 GCF_000146605.3 Meleagris gallopavo
AGATCAACTGTTTCTAAGGATAAGTTACGGAATACAAATGCATTATGTTCTACTTCTTCAAACCAATTGCTCTTTTTAATATCAAATGCAGAAACCATTCCCACGATTCCCCCCTCTTTTTCTTTCACAGTGTTGATTTCTGCAATTCCCCTTCTTTTTTTTTTTTTTTTTTAAGGTACGATTCTAAAAACTTCTTCACTTTCTTTGTTCTCCATTTCGTCTAATATCATCATTTTATCCGAGTACGGTGGTGGTTCCACTACTGTTTGCTTCAGCAGTGCAATTTCGACTAATCGCTGTACCAGTACCCTCACGCAGGGGATAATACAGCAACCGATGGCCGTCAGGA
>NW_011263263.1:0-498 GCF_000146605.3 Meleagris gallopavo
CCAGAGAATCATCCACTGCCTCTCCAATGAAATTTAAATCGTTTATTTTGCCATTACACTTGAACATGTTTCCATTTACTGTTTGCAGAAGTGCTTCATATTTGGTGCACAGCTGGAACCATCTACCCATTAATCTCTCTAGTTACGATACAGAGGAAAGTTCTGTGTGGGATCCTCAACTACAGCCTGCCCATAGAGAATTTAAGTGTTCTGTTTAGACTTTGCCCTGTGATGAGCAGAGTACCTCAGATGGAGTCTTCTGCTGTGGTCATAGGGAAAAATAGAACAGTTCTTCTGAAGTAGAGATGTAGACAAATTAGGAGTTAAATGGTGAGTCTTTTTTCTTCTTACAGGTTGCAACTACGTTATTTTGTGATGCAGTTAAAGGGCACAAATTATCTGTCCACTGCTTCAGTTTCTGTGAACTAAGTAATGAACCTCTTGTTCTGCAGAGGAAGAGAGAAAGGAGACAGAAACAAAAGCAGAGATGTTCTCAGT
>NW_011263264.1:0-511 GCF_000146605.3 Meleagris gallopavo
CCAAGGTCAGGAGAGCCGTGTGACAAGCTGGCACTACACCAGGGGCCTATCTCCTTGCACGAAGACAAGGCAGAGCGAGAGGGATGTGTAATACCTCCCTACATCCTGCCTTGAGACTCTATTATATACACCAATTCCACACGCACACTGAACACATTATTTCACTCTCCCCTGCTTCTTTTTTTACTCTTTGCTTTCTAAGCCTGCTTCTCAGGCTCTCTTGTAGCAACACATAATAAATTAATCCTTGCAATGTTTTGCCATGGCCAGGCCAAAAGCTACAAGTAAGCATAAGTGGCCTGATTCTAAAAGAAATAAGTCTTACCCCAATGTAATAAATGTGTTTAAAATGCGGTGAACCTGAGCATTTCCACTGTCGTAATCACTGCAGACCCAGACTGCACTTTCATGGCTTTGGGTTTTTTCCTCTTTCCCTCTTTATGATATAATAATAAAAAACAGTAAAGCAAATAAGCATTCGCAACAAAACCTAGAAGCTGCCATTATCTTG
>NW_011263265.1:0-388 GCF_000146605.3 Meleagris gallopavo
GACTCTTCAGAGGCTGCCCAGAGCTTGTTTAAGAGCTTCCACTTGAGATCTGCCGATTCTTATAGGCTAATGGGACAGGCTTTTCTCCTTCATAAATTCACAGGTGGAAGTGCTCTTAAGGCTCTGTAGGACTCTTGTATAATTTTTTACAAAGTGTGTTGACATTGGCTAGTGACAAGCGGCAATTCTTTATTTTAGAACTATCTTTCTGGTTTTTCCTGGGCTAATTGTATTTTTGGGATGCCTTGTTAACCTCTGATAGTTATGTTTTTCATGGAAACTGATTCAAGTTAAAGAAATACTGTTTAGGGTGTATGTGTGTGGTGGAAACAACACAAAACAAAAAAACAAGCCAAACCCTTTCACTGTAATTTAAGACCTTCAGTTT
>NW_011263266.1:0-457 GCF_000146605.3 Meleagris gallopavo
TGAACTTCTCTCATTTCCATTTTCATTGGAATATCAATTTGCATTTATTAAAAAGCCCTTACCCTCCTCTCCAGGAAAAAAATCCCGATCTAAAGAAAGAGATTGGTTTACATAAAATCCTATTAGTTTAGCTGATTGCTTCCAAAACATTTCTGAGAAAGCCTTCCATTACCATACAAATGGTGCTGGGCCTTTTTGCAGGCTAACTGCTAGATAGCGTAATGATTTGGGCAAATATTCATCAAGACAGCTGCTTCTGTGAGAGAGGATGTGAGACTGCTGCATGCCTTTTAAGAAAAGCACAAGAAATTGCTGATCTCCTTGAAGCCAATAGCTCCAGCAGCAGCAGCCCTCTCCTTGCACCATCATGCCAGCACCCAAAATGTGTGGGGAGCACACATACAAGAAGTCTGTGGGTCTATGGAAAAGGAGGAGGAGGATATGGGAGAGAAAAAGG
>NW_011263267.1:0-494 GCF_000146605.3 Meleagris gallopavo
AAAAAGTGGAATAGTCACAGCAACAAAAAAGGACAATGAGCCTTTACATCAAGCATCTGAGGTTATCACATATTAATCCAATAGAAAGGTCTTCAGGCCTCAGGAAAGACCTGGTCACCTAGCACAGACTACAAAACTAAGAAGATTCAGTGAACAGACTGTATGACAAAAATATTGTAGAGCCTCCAGAGCCTTGTGATAATGAAGAAATTTAATTAAATAGCTGGCTGTTGGGAAAGGAACACCATGTGAAACAGATTGCTCAGTAACATATAGTGTCCTCTGACAATTTTCTGATGTCTAATGTCTTACTTCTTAAAAATATTTGAACATAGGACAGGGGTGAAATCAGGGGAGGGCAAACAGTTTCTGCATTTGGGAACAAATTAAGCTGAGGATTTACAGATTTTGAAGAAAATGTCATTTCTTGAAAAAAAAAAAGTTAAAAAATAACAATGAAAAAAAGAGCTAGTGATTGTTTTCTGTGACAAGAC
>NW_011263268.1:0-535 GCF_000146605.3 Meleagris gallopavo
CATCAGATCCCTCACCACCGAATTCCTGCGTGCTGGCGGATTCCCCTGGGCCTGCTACCTGAGTCCTGCTGCTTCCTCGTGGATCGGCTCTGCGACTTCCTTCTGCCACCTGCTTGCTGCCCAAGGCCGGCCACGCGTGCGTTCTCTCTCCCCCCCTGCTGCTTCTACCTCGGACCATCGAAACGTCGTGCAACGGGACCGCTGCGGGATCCTGGTGGTGACTATCCCCGCTTTACGCAATTCTTGCTTTCTTTCCTCTCTTTTCTATCGCCTTCCTTCCCTTCCCCGTCTCCCTGATTAGGATTATAATAAACCGGTCGGACCAACATTTGAACCGTTGTTTCTTAATCTCACGCTGGGTATATAATATTAAAAGAACCTCATCTCCCTCCTATAAATCGGAGCGAGACAACTCGTGACCAGCCTCCACCTGGACATAGAGCCATTAACAAAAACCTTCTGGCTTCAACCATTCCATCAATTCTTATTCACCTCACAGTCAGCCTTCAAATCCGTATCTTTCCAATTTAGAGAT
>NW_011263269.1:0-463 GCF_000146605.3 Meleagris gallopavo
ATGCAGTGTGGGTAGATCCCCACAGTACTCAACAAGGCTTCAGAAGAAGCACGGCCATGTGGGGATGAGGCACATGGGGATGCCCACCCTTGCTCTGGAGTCCTGCAGGTTTTCAATTGGTGCTCCCCGCTCCACGTGTTTCTTACTGTCCTGAGAATTCCTGGCAAAAAAAATCACAACACCACATTTAAAAGTGGCTTTTTGTTGTTATTGTTGCTGTTGGCCAAACTCCAGATTTGGCAAACAGCAACATTTAGCTGTGATTGAGTAGCTGCATCAGAATCCCTTACTGGATAAAACACAGAGCGAGTGGTGGGCATGCACAGCACCATGACCGGGGGGCTCAGGGGGATCCAGCACTTCAGGGACATGGCACTGGGGGACCAGAAGCAGGGAACGCTCCAAGCTCATGTTAGACTTCAAGAGGATCATCCCTTTCCAGAAAACGCCTCCAGAAACCTCA
>NW_011263270.1:0-502 GCF_000146605.3 Meleagris gallopavo
GCAGGGAGAATAGAAGGGAAGGCGGTAGGTGGTACAAAAATGGAAACTGCTTTTTTAAAAACAACACACACAAAAAATTCCATCATCTATTGGCTGCGGCGATTTCACTTGTATAATGAATAGGCATTCATTCCAGTTCACCCAGCCACACCCCCGGGAAAGTCCGAAGGAGGCTTCGCTGTTCAGCTGTGCAGGCAGCAGAACAAAAAGTACGGCTGTTGCTCAACTGCTAGTCAAATAGTGCTGGGGAATTCCAAGTGCTGTGTAAGGAATTTGGTGTGGCGTGCTTCTCATAAAGAACTGAAAGTCAGCTCTGAAAGAAAAAAAAAAAATATACTTTAGCTCTAGATTTTGCGAAGGGAAAATTTTACTGGGATTAATATCTCATCTCTCTTGTTCAGAAGGAAACCCAGACAGTTTTTCTATATTATATGTTGCTCCCTGTAATTTTTTAGCTTCAAACAGGCAGGCTGCAGACTTTAGGTAAGCTGTGCAAGATGTC
>NW_011263271.1:0-452 GCF_000146605.3 Meleagris gallopavo
CAGAATTGCTAGAAAATGGATTTCCTCTAAAATGCTGTCTGTCTGTATATATAAGTGGAATAAGGGGGGGAAAAAAAAAAGAAAGAGAAACCCAAACAGGCAGAGAAGAAAGGGTCAAGTTTAATGATGGAAGAATAATACAGATACTATAGTGGAAAATAGAAGGGAGATCTCCAGAGGATTAAAATATTGCTACTCTTATTTCCTGGAAAATGCAGTATAATTCTTAGTTGAGTTTTCCAAACTGTTTTTCTTAAGATTTCCCATCACTGTTCTGAATTTTAAGAGGGAGGTGGATCACTTGGTCATTTTCTTTTAATGCAGTTAGTATTCCAATCCAGAAGTGGGAGTGGAATTTTGAAGGTCCAAAATTAAAAGGAGTGATTTCTATTGACTTGATTCCGATCTGCCTTCTGTATTTACAATGAATTTATTAGTTTCAAACTTTATTG
>NW_011263272.1:0-480 GCF_000146605.3 Meleagris gallopavo
AGAAAGCTGAGCCAATATTTTCTATGGTCTGTCTCGGGATATAGGTGCTGCTATGGGCTTTATTATTTTCACCTACTGTACTGGGCACAACACCATCTGTACTTGTGGAAATTGAAAAGGTCATGGAAACATCATCAGTGAGACAGCCTGCATTAACAGCTGAAAGACAGCTATGGCTTACAAACAGCCAGCTTTAAGAGCCACAGACACAACAGGTAGGTCCAAGAAATAACAGAAGAAAAGAAGAAAAGAAGAAAGATTATGTAGGGCAATGATCATAATCAAGCAGCTACTATGGCCTAAGTATGTACAAAGTATGTAACTGAGTGTTTTTAATTGAATTTCAAGTGTTCTTCAACACTTCTATCATTAACCTCTAGTCAGTTAAAGGTGGACTATTCAAAAGTTGATTATTAAGTTTAGGCAGAAGTCAAAATACGTAAATAAATCTGACCCCAAGCCATGAGATTTGCACAAACT
>NW_011263273.1:0-465 GCF_000146605.3 Meleagris gallopavo
AATAACATGAAAAAAATATGTTTGCACTCTAATTTTCAATAAGCAGAAAACGGGCTCTGAATTTCTGCAGAAGCATTAATGATTATTCTCATATACACCATATCTAACATACTTCTGATTGTTTCATGGTGAGTACAAACAGCACAGTGCAGTCATACAGTGCATATGTACAGCTCATTCTTCATTGAAAAATATTTAAAATGTTTTTGATACCATTGCAATTTAACTGAAGTCTAAGCAAAAATCTAATACTTGAGGTTACTAAGAACCCACGGGCCTTGACAAAATGCATTTAAAGCATTTTTATTATATTCTGCTTGATTGAAGACATTATTCTCTGGCACTGTTTCCTAACTGCCGTGACTTTTTGTTGCTGTTGTGGCTACAAAGCTGCCATGCTCTATTCAAATACAATTGTAATAACTGATGGAACTCAGGAACACACGCATGCACAAAAAAGGTAGT
>NW_011263274.1:0-453 GCF_000146605.3 Meleagris gallopavo
GGTGTCCCATCAAAGCTGGATGAGGCTGTGTTACTAAACACGGTGCGACAATGGCTGCTAAAGCATGTGGGGGACAAAGCGTGGCACGTACCTGGCAAGAGATCAGAACGAGGTAGACAAGTTCCTTGAACCCGCAGCCGTTCCTTGTCACTTTGCTCTGATCTTCCACGAGCGAAAGCTGCACCAAGGGAGCAGGCAGAGGAGAGAGAAGGAACAGGTCAGGGAGCTTGCACAATTTAGCAAAGACAAGAGAAGAACCACGGGACAAATGCCACCTTTATGGATCGCTTGGCAATGCGTGTACTGGGCGAAAATTACATCCGATGGACAAGAGTAAGCAATACGACACTATGAGCTCCGCCAGCCAGCAGTTCTCAACACCTCACTGCCCACCGTCTCTCCCACGCTGTCTCAAGCTTACCTACAAGATGCTGCGCAAGAGGATGTAGAAAA
>NW_011263275.1:0-427 GCF_000146605.3 Meleagris gallopavo
CTATACAGGATGTTTGAAATGTGCCCGATAATGCTTATTGATTCAGATTTAGCTACAAGTTTTAGTAAGTGTATTCAGATCAGTGTTCATGGTAAGAACTGCAAAAAAAAAAGAAAAATTAGACTTCAATTATACAAAGCAGCTTTATACCCAAAGAAAATGTCACTTTTACAGCTTAAGAAAAAGCATCAGACTCAGACCAAACAGGAAACAAAGCAAAACATCCCAGTATTTTCAAAAGTAAGAATACTTGAAGACGGTCACATCTCATCTTGGCAAAACCCGCATATTCATGATTAGCCTGGCGTGGAGTTCACACACAAATCACAGTCTGGAAAAGTGAAATATTCCTTCTGTTAAGAAAGGAGCACCGGGAGGGCCTTCCAAAGCTCCAGGCCTTTGCTAGTTTTGCTTACAATCCACAACG
>NW_011263276.1:0-399 GCF_000146605.3 Meleagris gallopavo
AAAGAGAGGTTGGGGCTGTACTTAAAAATTAAAAAAGCCCCAAATACAGAATTAAGTAAGACACTTATAATAAACAAACTTGGCAAGAAAACAGAATATGCTCCCCTTGTAACAATTAGCACCTCACAAAGTGTGGAGGGGGTTGGGGGTCAAAAAAAAAAAAAAAGAAAAAAAAGCTTTGCAGTTTCTCCTCTTTTCTGGACTTGGTGTTTCTAAGCCAAAGACTGCAACAGAAGAACATCCACTTGGGAATTACCTATGCACGATCTTTTAGTAGGACCAGTGCTACTGTAGGTCAATGACATCACTCAATCAAGTCTAATTTCTCACTTGATCAAAGTTAAAATTTTAATTAAAGATTTGCCTTCAGCATTTTTTTTGCCAAATGCAATATTCTTT
>NW_011263288.1:0-1131 GCF_000146605.3 Meleagris gallopavo
TTCTTTTCCCTCGCCTCGCTCGCCTTCCCTCGCCCTTCTTTTCCCTTGAATTGAACGCCTTCCGTCGCCCTTCTTTTCCCTCGCCTCGTTCGCCTTCCCTCGCCCTTCTTTTCCCTCGCCTCGCTCTCCTTCCCTCGCCCTTCTTTTCCATCGCCTCGCTCTCCTTCCCAAGCCCTCCTTCCCTCGCTCTTCTTTTCCCTCACCTCGCCCTCCTTCCATCCCCATTCTTTTCCCTCGCCTCGCCCTCCTTCCCTCGCCCTTGTTTCCCTCGCCTCGCCCTCCTTCCCTCGCCCTTCTTTTCCTCGCCTCGCCCTCCTTCCTTCGCCCTTCTTGTCCCTCGCCTCGCTCTCCTTCATCTCCTTCCCTCGCCCTCCCTACCGCGCCCTTCTTTTCCCTAGCCTCGCCCTCCTTCCCTCGCCCTTCTTTTCCCTCGCCTCGCCCTCCTTTATCTCCTTCTTTCGCCCTGCTCTCCGTCATCACCTTCCCTCGCACTGCTTTTCCCTCGCCTCGCTCTCCTACCCTCGCCCTCCTTCCCTCAGCTCGCCATCCTTACCTCGCCCTCCTTCCCTCACCTCGCCCTCCTTACCTCGCCCTTCTTTTCCCTACCCTCGCCCTCCTTCCCTCGCCCTTCTTTTCCCTCGCCTCGCTCTCCTTCATCTCCTTCCCACGCCTCGCTCTCCTTCATCTCCTTCCCTCGCCCTTCTTTTCCCTCGCCTCGCTCTCCCTCATCTCCTTCCCTCGCCCTTCTTTTCCTTCGCCTCGCTCTCCTTCATCTCCTTCCCTCGCCCTGCTTTTCCCTCGCCTTGCTCGCCTTCCCTCGCCTTTCATTTCCCTCGCTCTTCTTTCCCTCGCCATTCTTTTCCCTCACCTTGCTCGCCTTCCCTCGCCCTACTTTTCCCTCGCCATTTTTTACCCTCGCCCTTCTTTTCCCTCACCCTTCTTTTCCCTCGCCTCGCACGCCTTCCCTCGCCCTTCTTTTCTCTCACCTCGCTCGCCTTCACTCGCCCTTCTTTACCCTCGCCTTCCCTCGCCTATCTTTTCCCTCGCCCTTCTTTTCCTTCGCCTCGCTCGCCTTCCCTCGCACTTCTTTTCCCTCGCCTCGCTCGCCTTCCCTCGCCCTTCTTTTCCCTC
>NW_011263291.1:0-870 GCF_000146605.3 Meleagris gallopavo
AAAAAAAAAAAAAAAAAAAAAAACCAAGAAAAGCAATCTATTATCCTTAGCAGAGATCTTAGAAGAAGGTCAGTGTAAATACAGTAAATAACATTCAAGAGTGAGATGCGGAGAAATGTTGGAGTCATCAGCCAAAATCTCAGCCCAGACGAGTGGGAGTTGATCCCCTTCTCAGCACGGTGCTCATCCCAACAGGCCACGCTGTGGCTCTTCCCAGTGAGTGTACTCCCTGAGGAAGGGGTTTTTGTGCCCATACTCAGGGGAAATTAACCATCTAGAAAAGCACATGCTACTTCATGGCACACTCAGACGCCTTTCCCTATTAGCAAACACAGCCCTGTAATAATGGCGAGCCACACTTGCACTATGAACAGAAGCCACTTATTTTCGGAGGGAGAGTAACATTTTTTCCCCCTTTTCTTCCCCCTCACCTCCAACCCTTCCCCACCCCCACCTCCGTGTCCTCTGCTCTAATGAAAGGTCAGAGGTTAGGGCTTTATTTTCCTCCAGACCATGAATGCTAAATAGCTCTAGCAGGGGCAGTTCAATGACCCCAGTGTGTCGTGAAGCCTCCGAAAAATGAAAACAAATGTTAGTCTGGGGCCTGAGTGAGACACTTTCTGCCAATCCATCCTTATGGAGCACATTAGGGCCACTTACAAAATCAGGCTGAGCCACGATCTCTGACCTTGCTGCCGTTTCAAATGGCCTCACCTTCTCTGCTAGCAGCCCTGAGAGGGGCTCCCACTCCTTCTCCTGTGGTGCCCGCTGCCGCTCACGTGCAAGTGACATAAGCCAGAGCAATCGCCAGCACACATCAATGGCAGTGCTCCAATTTAAGGGGAGATGGCTGGAGTAGGTGTTATTAGT
>NW_011263292.1:0-314 GCF_000146605.3 Meleagris gallopavo
GTGATGGCTTTCTGCTGGATAGAGTTTGCCCCTCAGTGACTGGTCCCAACTTTGGGTCTCCAGGGAAATCCGCAGCCATGGGGTGATTTGAAAGAGAAAAAGACAAATGGTGTGTCCAAAGTGTGGCTGTTCCCCTCCTCAAGCACTGGTGCTGGCATTGTCGTGAGTCACTGGTGGCTTGGTGGCACTGTGCCAATGTAGGATAGCAGAGTCTTTGAGTGTCGTGTCTGGAACCACACATTGCTATGAGTGGGATCTGTCCCATGTGCTTGTACTGAAGAGGCAAACTCTATCCAGCAGAAAGCCATCACAGG
>NW_011263297.1:0-386 GCF_000146605.3 Meleagris gallopavo
AAAAAATCAATTATTTCCACAGTTGTAAATTGTGCGTTTATCAAAGACAAATGTTCTATTGCTGTTTGTTGCTCGTGAAGGAATTTCTTTGTTTATCCATTTTTCTTTTTTAAAGAGGCAATGAAATTTAACACAAAGGATGTGGATTAAAGCAGCATCAAAATGAAATGCACAGAAGTCAGGAAATGCTGGAATCACACGGTGGTCTTTAAAAGCTCACAGGCTGTTCTTATGGCGGGATTTCTGCCTTGTTCAACGAGGGGCTTAGATAGTGTATGATAAATAAGATGTATGGCCACACAATGAGTAATGAAGGAGAAATAAAATATTGAATAGCCACTTATTGAGCAAGTTGCAGGCTTCCTGTGGACCAAATGTGGCAGGGT
>NW_011263299.1:0-336 GCF_000146605.3 Meleagris gallopavo
AACTTCAGCCAGGAAAAGCTAAACTTTGAGCTTGATGAAGTAACAGTCTGTACTTCGTATACTTTACAACAAATTAGAATGATGTTGGATGTTGATAATATGATATGAACTGGGCTTATTTGTACCTCTCTCATCTAAATTCAGTGATTAGAGACCTTAACTTGCTTAATAAATTCCATCAGTTTGTAAATGGCAAAGATGTTTCGGCTAAGCTTGAGGGCAGTAACTCTTGCAAATGGTTTATGGTTTGTATTGTAGAAAAACTATTTTTTTCTTTTAATCTAAAGTAAAAATTTTATAAAACTCAGACTTGATGGAGGCTGCGTATTGTTGTTC
>NW_011263303.1:0-529 GCF_000146605.3 Meleagris gallopavo
TTACTTCCCTTTTTCCTTTGTTTTTTATATACTTAGTTCTGCAAGTGTGATATAAGAATAAAAATAAAAAAGTAAAAAAATTAAGTGATAAGTTATTAAAGAAAATGAAATTTCACTCTTTGTAATTGATAACTTGCTTATGGTATTGGACTGTTCAAGATGAATTTGTTATTGTTGTTAGGAAAGTAAGCAAAGGCAAAAATACAAGCTACAGGCTTTATTAGAAAGGACCACTGTCTGTTCTTTCATGTGTATTTGAGCAGGTTGCAGGTATGCCTGTGGGAAGGAGCAGTGTATGTTTGCAATGCAAATGGTAGGTTGGAGAGGCTGTGAGTAAGCCACAGACACAGCCACTATGTTCACGCACTGCTCAAGTCGTGTATGAAACATTCCAGCAGCTTACAAGAATGGGTCAGGGTATTATCAGTTTCCATTTTCCTGCAAGCCTGGAAGAAGCAGCAGTGAACAAATAAGAGTGCATGTTTGTTCTGTGGTCTCCAGAAATACAGTGTCACATAGATTCAGTTGT
>NW_011263304.1:0-305 GCF_000146605.3 Meleagris gallopavo
GCTGTTTAGTGGAAGTAATGTCACTCATTTCAGGCTCTTGGTGCCATGCTGATACAATTTCAACTATGTAGTAGATTGTTACCATTAATGAAGTTAGTAAGTTCTTATTCATGTTAAAAAATAAGGACATAAAAGCAAACAAAAAACAAAACCTTTTGCAAAGCCAAATTGCTTTAGCTATTTTATCAAACCTTGACAAAATCAGCCTAAATTTTTTTCCTGAAATGTAGAAAGATTTTGTCTCCATCTTTGGGTATCAAAATCCATCCTTCTTTATTTTGGTGAAATAATTCAGTCGAATTTGA
>NW_011263305.1:0-388 GCF_000146605.3 Meleagris gallopavo
TTCCTAATGTTGCTTTAACAAGAAAGGAGAATGACACTATCCACTTAATTTCATAGGAACAGCTGCAATAGATGTAAAGCAGATGACTGGTGGTTTTTTTTTTCATCTGTTAAGAAAATCAATTTAAGGCATACCAGTACTTTTCTCCTTCCTGATGGGATTTGAAAATTTTAATTTTACTTATTTTAGTTTTCCTCAGAGATAATATAGAAACTTGAAAAACAATGTGAGCTGATTCAAAAAAGTAACCAGAATAGTTACTTAAAATTAAAAAAATTTAAAACAAAAAAGGTGAACAAAACTGTAATGCTTTTACTCTGGGATTGTTATATACCTCACAATTTTAGCAATCAGTTTCAGAGCAGTTTCTGTACTGTAAAATTCAAAG
>NW_011263307.1:0-307 GCF_000146605.3 Meleagris gallopavo
TTACCTTGAGAAGACGAAAATGTTACCTGTTTACTTTGTCTCCCCAGGTGGAATGTATTGCTTCCCAAAAGATGCCCACTAGATCAGTCAGTTCCCATGGTAGCCTGTCTGGTGGCACTGGACAAGCCAAGTGGCTGCAGTCAGCCAGCAGGAATCCCTCTCTGCTTTCCCCAGTGCTGTTCTCTCAGATCAGTACACAGTCCCCTCTCTGGGACCGTTCATCCTGTCAGGTGTTTGTCTTCACCCTGTTAAACCTCGGTTTACTTTCTGTCCCAGTTGGGCATTTGAGTTTAGACTTCTGTTTTTA
>NW_011263311.1:0-408 GCF_000146605.3 Meleagris gallopavo
CTTCTTGGAACATGATAATGCCAGAATTAAAAAAAAAAGAAATTTTTAAGAAAGAAGGAAAGGCACTGAAACCCAGTTCTGAAACATACAAACTTTGTGATCCAGTTGCACTGGAAGGAAGCACAATGCTTGCTGCTGCTCACCTACGAGAGGTTACCATACCACAGGAAGTTTCATTGAGTACATTTTTATTCACTGCACACAGAACCACATGGGTCAATTCAAATCATTTTAAGTGATTTTTACTTCACCCAGCTGATCTCACTGAAAGCAGACTCAAGAGTGCTTGCACAGCTGCTCTGCTACAGAACTGAGAGCAGTGAATCCAACAAAGGGAGCCGAAGATGGAGTAAGAAACAGTGTGAAAGCAAAAGCAGCTCCAGCTGGCATCACTTTGTGCTGAGTGAA
>NW_011263312.1:0-355 GCF_000146605.3 Meleagris gallopavo
CTTCAATGCGAACGCACCGTTCCCTATTTAAAATGTGTGCATTTTTTCTGAAAGTAATCATTTGTTTAGGCATCAGTACTGAAAGGAACAATGCTCCAAGCTAACTGAAGCAGTTCAATTCAGTCAAGATCAGGAATTTGGGAGCCCTGGGAAGCAGAACATTTGCATGCTCTTTTCTGTTTTTGCACGAACAACAAATTGGTTTTCTGGTTTTGCACTTGAGTGTTAGGGTTTTTTTATTTGTTTCTTTTGTGAGGATGTTTTTATATCATTAATATATATTTATAACAAGTTTTATTTCAATTTTAACTTTAAAAAAAAAAAAAAACAACAAGAAAAAACTCCGAAAATATCC
>NW_011263315.1:0-351 GCF_000146605.3 Meleagris gallopavo
ATTTACTGCTGCTCAAAGCTGCATGTTGTAACCTTTTCAGACAATTCACAGTTCAAAGATCTGTGTGTTTGAGATTATTCTAGCTCTATTTTTCTAAGCTACAGGGTACTTTGATTACAGAAATATGCGTGGCTCATGTATTTTAAGTTTCAACTAAATATTTCTTTTTTTCCTTTTTTTTCTTTTTTTTTCCTAACCTGGTCCCACAAACTGAATACAAGCTGGGATTAAACAGTTTAAGATGTATCTCTGATTTCAATCTGTTTGAAATGAATCCAATTTGTGCACATCAAGACATCTTCACAATGAGAATCAAAGCAGAGTGAGGGGAATTCCACTTTAGGAACACAT
>NW_011263328.1:0-706 GCF_000146605.3 Meleagris gallopavo
GGCGAAAGTGGAGAAAGTAAATTTGATAAGGTTAAGCACCCCTGTCCAGGCAACAAACTACTGTTTCCTGACTTATACAAATGTATGACCCTTAGAAGACTTGTAATGTGTAGGATAAGGACATAAATAGAAGAAAAAAAGAAAGAAAAAAAAAAAAGAAGGCCAAAGAATATATATATTTTTTGATCCTGCTATCAAGGATAAGGCTTTTCAAGAACTTGAGGAGAAGATGGCAAAGGTAACTTGACTGATCACAGAATCACAGAATTGTAGGGGTTGGAAGGGACCTCTAGAGATCATCGAGACCAACCCCCCTGCCAAAGCAGGTTCCCTACACCAGGTCGCACAGGTAGGTGTCCAGGCGAGACTTGAATATCTCCAGAGAAGGAGACTCCACAACCTCCCTAGGCAGCCTGTTCCAGTGCTCCGTCACCCTCACCGTGAAGAAGTTCTTACGCCATTTGTGTGAAACTTCCTATGCTGCGTTTCCCCTCGTCCTGTCTCCACGTACCACTGAAAAGAGACTGGCCTCACCACTATGGCCGCCACATCTCAGATATTTATAAACCTGGATCAGGTCTCCTCTCAGTCTTCTTTCTCAAGGCTAAACAGACCCAGCTCACTTAGCCTTTCTTCATAGGGGAGATGCTCCAGGCCCTTCACCATCTTTGTGCCCTCCGCTGGACTCTTCCAAGAGATCCCTGTT
>NW_011263329.1:0-367 GCF_000146605.3 Meleagris gallopavo
CTTCCCCATCGCAACTTATTCACGTCACCACTTTTTGGTGGTGCCAAGTGACAAACAACTGCTTCCAAGGACGAAGCACAGGAGGAGTAAACCCCACCAGGACCCCCGAGCAGCACCAGGAGAGCTGCAGCTGCTCCCATCGGGTCCCACATCCCACCGGCTTCGTGTTTTCATTGACCTCTTTTTGTACTTGGTTGAATTTTAAAATAAAAATAGTAAAAAAAAAAAAAAATCAAGGTTAAAATAAGCTTTGTTATCTGTAGACATGAACCATATTCTTAATCAGGGCTGCTCCAAAAGTAACGCCTCCTATTTTATGCTGTTGGCCCACAGTGGCAGATGGCAGCGGATGTTGGTGCTATGGCAG
>NW_011263331.1:0-320 GCF_000146605.3 Meleagris gallopavo
ACCACAGACTGCAAGCTAAAATACCACAGTCACCTTTAAAAAAATTCAGGAGTCTATTTGATTAAAAATCTCCTTTTATCACACACATAACTGAAAACAGTCTCTGCAAAGACAGACATTTGCAATGCTCTAAGGGTAACCTGTTAATGACGAGGCACAAGTACTATTTCCAAGACATTTCTCCTCTCATATGTGATTATCAGTCTGGGAAATGACAGACTTTGAGAAGTATGGATGCTAAAAGTAACATTTTTAAGTGGAAAAAAAACCCTATTCTTTATCCAATGTTTTAATACTATGCTTTACCCTAGAAAGATCAT
>NW_011263332.1:0-328 GCF_000146605.3 Meleagris gallopavo
CTGAAACCAGGTTCAGGCATCCCCATGATGCTGCAGCAGAGCTAGCTGCCATTCATTACCCCAGACTGCAGCCCCTGGCTATCATCCTCTCTCTCTCTCTCTCTCTCACAGCATAGAAAGGAAAGTTCCAACTCCCCCTTCTCCCAGCTTTGAGACTGCTCCCACCTCAATGATAGTAGGGGTTGCTTCCTCGCACAGCATAGTGGAAAAACTGTCTCTCCTTTCCTGTCTGTAATATCGACTCGTGCGTGGCAGTCCAGCAGCTCCTGCAGGCAGGCCATGTCTCCTTGCGGCACGCCAGGTGCAGTGGAGTGCAGCCATCCTCACT
>NW_011263336.1:0-406 GCF_000146605.3 Meleagris gallopavo
TGGATTTTAATTTGTAACCTTCAAAGGAAGTAAATAAGCTTTTTTTATCCCTGTTCAGTGATTTTTCCCCCTCTTCTAATCAATCCATTTTTCCCTGTGAGATCAATTTTATGCTATTTTTGGAGCTTATCACTTGTAAGTGGCAGTAGGCAATTTTCTATGGATTAGACATATACTAATCAAGTCTTTATCATTCAAGTGAGATTGCAAGTGAGGAGAGGGGACAAACTGTGAACCTATGAAGTTCAATTCTTCACCTTCTTTAGTCTGTATCACTTCTAAGCTGGAATAGAAATCTATGTACTGAAGTTTCTCTTCTGCAGGTTCTTTTCCATAACATGAAGTTGAAAGACAACAGAGAAGAAGGTGAAGTGTCATTCAATAAATTTCAGTGTAGTCAGTGTAG
>NW_011263337.1:0-393 GCF_000146605.3 Meleagris gallopavo
TTAATCAGAAACAAAAATAAGCTTTTTACATAAAAAAATTGGAGTGATGATTAGAAAAATTGAAATATATTTGCTTAAAATTATCTGCGCAAACACAAATAAGATACTAATGTTTCTTAGAAACTTTTGAAGAAATAAAAATGGCCTTAACAGAAGAAATTTTTTTTAGGAGAAAAATTTGGATATCTTTTATAATTTATTTTCCTTCTACTTTTTTCTTTTGACTGAAAAAAGTACAGAGCATATCATTTTTCATTATCTTGGTTTGAGTATTTTTGAGGCATGGGGGGACTACTCTCTGTCCTTTCCTTCCTACTTTAACTAAGGAAAGTAAAACAAAACAAAAAAAAAATAGAATTAAGACAAAGAGAGGGAGAGAAATAAAGGAAAAAA
>NW_011263339.1:0-377 GCF_000146605.3 Meleagris gallopavo
GTTCTCTGATGAATTGCTGTTATCACTAGGAAGGCAGAAGATAAGGATGCATTTCCCTTCCCAACTTCATGCTTACAGGGTGAGGCATGCATTTACATTGAGAATGAAATTCAGAAATATTTATTCCACCTTTTCACTGAGTATTGTGCATGGCATATTCTTTTAATGATCCCAAGCTTCTGTCATTATTACAGATATTATGAATAAGAAACCACAGTTGGCCTGGAAGCTCTATCTGAAGATGGAGACCTCAGGGGGAGTCCTTTAATCTACTGCAGCTCATTGCAAATGATTGCTACAAAGTGAGTCTTACTTTTTTTTAAAAAAAAAAAAGCTAGGATCGGAGCTTTCCATGATTTTGCATCTGGATGCTTTGG
>NW_011263340.1:0-330 GCF_000146605.3 Meleagris gallopavo
TTTACATTTAGAATTAAGTCTTTCAAATATAAAATAATGCTTTATTCAAATATGGTCCTTAACTGAGATTCCCCTCTCTCTCCCTACAAAGAGTTTTAGCCTTTGGATAAATAAACAAGTGAAATTCTCCTTTTTTAAGCAAACTCTATCTACAGAGTGTTTTACCATCATGCATGCACTCACATTCTGGACAACACAATCATCACTTAGATCTAACAAAAAAAAAAAAGACAGAAAGAAGTAACATTAAGGCAATTTCTACATTAAGGTGCTGTCTCATATCTTACTCAATTTACAACTACCAAGATTACTCCTTCATGGTGCTCCAGT
>NW_011263341.1:0-351 GCF_000146605.3 Meleagris gallopavo
TTACTGGATGGGACTAGAAGCTGTGAATAAAAATAAAGCCTCTTTTAAGTCACCAACAGCTGTGAATAAAAATAAAGCCTCTTTTAAGTCACCAACAGTACCATACAGCACGCAAGAAATAAAAAGGAGTACATCTGTTGGAATAACTTTGCCTGACTGAAAATGTTTCCCTCTGCCTTTTTGGAATTCCAGTGTTGAGTGGCATTCTGCTGATGGAGAACCGCCAGCTTTTTACCTTGACTCCTTAAATTACTGAGCTACTACATGGGTAAGTGATATTCTTTTCAATTGGCAGGAAATTCTTTTTTTTTTTTCTTTTTTTTTTTTTTTCTTTGTCAGAGATAGAGAACA
>NW_011263343.1:0-372 GCF_000146605.3 Meleagris gallopavo
TCTTTCTTCGTGAGTCACACAATATCCACAGCCATCAGTCCATCATTTCCATTGCAGCATGGAAGAGTGCCATTCTAGACATGATAAACCTTATCACACAGAAAACTCACTGTAAAAGAGAAACGTGTTTCCTAACTCCACCAGATGCTTCACTTGCAGCTTTCTACCTCTGACAAAACTCTTCCTACGATCACTTCTGAACTAGTCACATTTTTCAAAACTCTGTCACGCCCAATCTATTTTTCTACAAGAGAGGTGGCCCAGGTTGCTCACTGGGTTCTTCAGCTGGAAGATAAAATTTGGGGTGGACTGGAGAAGAGTAGTACAGCCAATTCAAACTCAACCTGCAATCGCAGTTCTTCCAGTCTCACA
>NW_011263344.1:0-306 GCF_000146605.3 Meleagris gallopavo
AAAAAATGCGTACTAAGATCTATCAGGCCTACACTGACCTGAAAAGTGTGCAGTGCTTTTCTGAATGCTTAAAACAAAAACAAACAAACAAACAAAAAAAACACCAAAAAACCCCCACAAAAACTCTGTTAAAAGTACACTGAATCACTACTAAAACTTTCAGAGATTGCTGGAAGGCAGAAATTCTTGTGAATGCTTATGCAGCAATGAATGTTCTCTCCTATATTAACATCTGACATTTCATTAAAAAAAATATTATTAAGTTTGTTTTATTTCTATCAGAAAAACAAAACTTTTTCTTTTTTG
>NW_011263346.1:0-347 GCF_000146605.3 Meleagris gallopavo
TATGCATCATCCACTTAGTCAGAGAGTGGAAACACAGCTACCTCTGGGGTGCTGTGCGAGCTCTCCAGGCCAGAGCCTTTCATTGCTCTGCTCACAAAGACATTATGAAAAATGTTTGGTCGTAAGGAGCTGTGTTTGTGTCAAAGGGCAATGGCTTGTATGGAAAACCTTAGAATCACAGACTGGCCTGGGTTGCAAAGGCCCACAGCGCTCATCCAGTCCCAACCCCCTGCTGTGTGCAGGTCGCCAACCAGCAGCCCAGGCTGCCCAGAGCCACATCCAGCCTGGCCTTGAATGCCTGCAGGGATGGGGCATCCACACGCCTCCGTTGGGCAACCTGTTCCACT
>NW_011263348.1:0-385 GCF_000146605.3 Meleagris gallopavo
ACACCTCCAGCACTGCTCCCCAGCAATCTGTCACCAAGCCATCAGTGCAGTGACAGCCGCCTGGTTCTGCTGGTGGCACTGCCACTCAGTGATGAGCTCTGTCGTTCACGTTGTTTTGGTAAGGAGCTACAGCTAATTAGTTATCTAAACCTTACTTATCTGTGGTTCAATCATCTCACCATCATCTCTGCCATGTCTGATACAGAACAACTGCTTGTGTTTGTAGTACTAGATCTGGGGAGGTAAATCCTCCAGTGTAGTGTTTTTCACTCTTCTAGTCATGTTTAATTGGCTGCCACAGACAAAGCTTATTTATGTATTTCAGCTTCTTTAGTCTCTGATCACTGTTCTGGTTTTCGTAACACAACCCGTCACGTGAAGCACT
>NW_011263349.1:0-491 GCF_000146605.3 Meleagris gallopavo
AAATACAGAATTAAAATCTGATGTCAGTGTAGCCAGGATAATCAAGGAATAACTTCCATTTACTTCAAAAGAAACTTGTCCAGTTTTATACTCACACTACTTCAGTGAAAATCTGAGCCACAGAGATGAAATTAAAAGATATAGAAGTTATGAAAACAGTCAAGATCCGCATAAGAATAATTATATTGTTTAAACAGAGCTCTCTCAGACCTATAATTAGAATTTAGTATGGAATATCTCAAAGGTTATGATGTCTTCTAACTTTGAAAGATGTATTAAAATTACAAATACGGAGTTAAAGCAAAGAAACAAACACAAACAAAATAGAAAAATACTGATTCTTTTCTGCCTTTATCATTTTCCCATTGTGTTCCTGTGTGTGCAGAAAGAAGCTGGGATTACATTTGTGGCCAACTTTTCTGAATAGATGTAATTCATAGTTGCATTCTGCTCAAATATCACCTATTGCTCTAATGACTGTAGTGGAACAA
>NW_011263352.1:0-389 GCF_000146605.3 Meleagris gallopavo
AAAAATGAATACATCTGAAGATCAGAAACTAGAACAGCATACAACTTAAATCACTGAAACTGATCCCAGCATAATCCACACCAGACTGTAAAGTTGTTGTATAATGATAGCAGTGGTTTTCCATAATCAAAAACATGTTAGGGTAAATAACTCAATTTTAACGTAAGTAGGGAGGAAGATTACAGACAGAATCATAGAATCATTTGAGTTGGAAGGGACGTTAAAGATCATCTATTCCAGTCCCCTGCAATGAACATGGACAACTACAGCTTAATCAAGTTGCTTAACACCTCTGTCCACCCGAATGTCCCAGATGGGACAACCTGTTTCAGTGCTGCCCTAATTGTAAACACCTTTTCTAATATCCAATCTAATTCTCCCCTTTTTTA
>NW_011263353.1:0-352 GCF_000146605.3 Meleagris gallopavo
TGATCCCTGCACCAAAGAGATTAATGAAATTAAATTTAATTAGCACTTGCAAGAGATTTTTATCTTCAAAGTGCTTCATAGCCACAAAGTCTCCCGGTGCTTCCATGAGATTGATTAACATGTGCTGAGCTTTTCATCTTCCAGGAGGGAAACGAAAATACTCAGGCAATGGTAAAGCCCAAAGAGGAGGTAATTACCCAGAGATAATGACATGGATTATATTCACCTAAAACACGCCAAGGAGCATCCCCAAACCTCACCAGAGTCACTGATACCACAGGGCCAGAGCACAGAAAATAATAATAATAATAATAATAATAATAATAATAATAATAATAATAATAATAATACA
>NW_011263355.1:0-464 GCF_000146605.3 Meleagris gallopavo
ATATACATGTATGTAATTATATAAATGAATAGAAAGGAAGATAACACTGAAGTTATGTCACTGTACATAAGTAAACCAACTCAAAATGCCATGTGATCAAAAACAAATATTTAATTTTGTTTCTAATTATTTAAATATTTTGAGGAAAATCTAAAAAAAGGCCTTTTCTTCCTCCCATTGAAAATATAGGCCAGTTTTGAGACAAAGTTTTCAGCCTTAAAGGCATCATATGAATTAAAATTCCATTTTTAAATATCAAGTTGTCTTCGAATTGTTTCCAAAATTTTGGGTTTGGAAATACTTTTTGACATACTATTTGTGAGCTTGAGACAAATTTATTTTTCAAAACTAAGCATTTGGAAAAGAAGTGCACTCTCACATGAAGCATAACTAGTACATTGTGAAATCACATTATCTCCAGGACAAGGACTTAGGTAACACTTTCAGATAGCAGTTAAACTTCT
>NW_011263356.1:0-326 GCF_000146605.3 Meleagris gallopavo
TCAAGATCAAGACATAATTTGTTCACCATTCATCATTTGGCTCATAACCTGGAAGCGTGACCTTACCTTGGCATGAGCAGGCCCTCTTTCATTCAGAAGCTTATACTGGGGTTGAATTCTATTGAAACGGGCTAACTCATTTACCAGACACATTGGAGTTTTCTCTTTGGGGTTTGCCATGTTATCCTGGAGAGGAGCTGCAAACAAAGAGTCTGTAAAGCTTTTGTGGAGAAATGTACACTTCACAACTTTGCAAACTTTGCAATATTAATAGTATGTTTAAAAAAAAAATGCTTTGGATAAAAATATTTTGTCAATATGCTAAT
>NW_011263357.1:0-351 GCF_000146605.3 Meleagris gallopavo
AAAATAAAATAAAATAAAAATAAAATAAAATAAAATAAATATAACATGGGAAAGGGGCAGGAAAAGGGGAAAGTGAAGAAAGGGAAGGGAACCGGAAGGGAAGGGATTTAAAAAAAAAGAAAAAAAATAAAGCTCATTTCTGTGCCATTCTGCTTTCCGGACCACTATGGGGTGAGAAAGGCCTAAGCCAGGGAGCTGCTGTGAAGGAGCGTTACTGCTCCCAACCAAGAACATGAACATGGATGCAGCCCAAAGCACCTCAGGCCTGATTCAAGGCTCAGCTGAAAAGCTTTCTCACTTACTGCAGTCCTGCCTGAACTCAGGCCCCTAGGGCTTGTCTGTATGCAAAAA
>NW_011263358.1:0-435 GCF_000146605.3 Meleagris gallopavo
AAAACGTTTCTGCTACACTCAAGTCAAATTCCGTGTTGAACTGAACACAAGAAGAGGCACATATCTTCATGTTCCTCTCTGCTTGCATTCTGAGGAAAGTACTTATTTTGGAGCATGGCTTCCATCCCATATGGCCTGTGACCTTCTGCTTACGTACTGTGGCCTCTGAGTGAGAACAGGAAGAGGTGAATCAATCAACTGCTCTCTGAATCATAATCCTCTCTGGATTTCTCTATGGAAAAAAGGAAAAAAAAGAAAAGAAAAAAAGGAAGATAACTATTAGAGCAGAAACATTCCTTGAAGCTACCTCTGCAGCTGCTGTGAAGAGGATTCATCAGCATGATTATAAGATGAGTGTAATTGTTGACAAAGAAGTTTACAGTCACAGATTGAGAAAATCTCTGCAACTTATCTGCCTTATTCTGTCTCCAGAAC
>NW_011263360.1:0-522 GCF_000146605.3 Meleagris gallopavo
AGAGTTCCAGGGCATTTTTAGCCATAAAACAGATGTGTTCTTTCCTTTTAGCGAGAGAGAAGTGAAAACTTTCTTAAAAACTGATTACCACTTTTTAGACTATGGAATGGTCTCCCAGGAGTCTTCTTCTGGAAGAAAAGTCTTATTATACCTTAAGAAAATATCTTGCATCCAGTGAGAATTACCCATGTAATTACAATAAGTCAACAAAACTAAACTCAAGCCAATAGCTCCAGCAAACATTTGTGCTAAATTCAGTGTTCATAGAGTAAGGCAAACACCTACTGACTACAGAGAGGCTGAATTTCATCAGGATGAGAGCAACAGCAAATTATATCTTTCTGTAGAAAAAAAAAAAGGAGAGAGAGATGAACTGAAGAACTATGCTGCTTTGCAATAAAAATATTTGTCATGATAGACATGATTTTGACTTGATGTCCAAACACTGCTCTTTTAAATCAACAAAAAATCAAAATGACTATTTTTATGTGCATTGGCTGCCACTTGGCATGGTTCCATCCT
>NW_011263361.1:0-480 GCF_000146605.3 Meleagris gallopavo
GTCATCTCCTCCTACCCCATACCTTCTCTACTCCCAGAAATAAGAAAGACATTATGATTATAATTTGTAATTTTGATTCCCGAGGCCCTGGGACTCCCCCCACAGCTGCAGAAGAGTGAACTTCCATCTCTTTCAAATAATCAGGGTAAAGGTCCCTTGGAAACAGGTTCTTAAGGAAAAGAGAATCAAACGGAGCCAACAGCTCTAAGGACGCCTTTGGTAGTGTGCAAGAACTCTCTGTCCCCACGAGGAGACAGGAAACCAGCAAGGCTGAGCAAGGAGCAGCTGGTCAAAGGGAGGGAGGAGGGACAAGTGGGGGAGTGGAGGGGGGAGCAAGCACATTGAAAAGAAAGGAATGAGGTATAGTGGAGCTGAATGATGCCAAGTGGTGTGAAATCGTAGGGAATGCAATGAAATGAACTGGATGGGAGTGGAATGCAATGCAAAGAGACGAGTGGAGTGAAAACAGTGAAAGGGAAT
>NW_011263362.1:0-351 GCF_000146605.3 Meleagris gallopavo
AATAAAGCTTCGGATTCTGATATGTTAGAGTATGGGTTGCAATTTTTAACCTCGTCAACTGCGTGCATGTCTGTTGTATTTTGCATGAACTGTTCTTAACACCTGGTTTTATAGTTATTTTCATATTTTGCAGTGATGTTCTAAGGAAAAGTGAAATCAGTTGTTCTAGAAAATAGTTACACGCAACTGCATCAGACAGACACCCTCAATTCTTAGTAAGGTCTTACAGTTGTCTCACTTGCCAACTGTAGCATCACACTATATGCAGTAAAATGTTAAAAAGCAATAGGTGGTTAAGACTCTATTTCAAAAGGGAATGCTCTAAGACAGAAGATAAAGAATTTGTGTTTT
>NW_011263363.1:0-461 GCF_000146605.3 Meleagris gallopavo
TTGTAAATCCAAGTTATTTCTGAAGCAGTGCAGTAGCTGTGAGAGAGAGGAGGAGGAAAAATGTGAAAGAAAGAATATTGCAGACACCAAAGTCAGTGAAGAAGTAGAGGAAGAAGGTGTCAGAGCAGAGCTGCTCCTGCAAGCTCTAAAGAAGACCACGGTTGCCCCTGGCAGCCCCTGAAGAACCACATCCAAGCAGATTCCTGCACTGTGACCTGTGAAGGACTCTCTGTGGGAACTGTCCAGTCACAGCCTGAACCACTGGTTGAGCACCTGCAGAAGGGACCAGGTCAGCCATGGGAGCACAGGCGAAGGCAATTCAGCTGTGCAACTGGAAGGGCTGGGCCTGGCTGCACACCACTTAGGCCCCATTTCAGGGCTGACTGCCACAGGAGAAGGATCTCTTACTGGAGATCCCTCCTTGGTGGAATTCCCTGCAACCTGGCATCGTCTAGTACAGG
>NW_011263364.1:0-460 GCF_000146605.3 Meleagris gallopavo
AACAACTCCGTGTGAGTGTGCAGAGAAGCAGGGAAGGAAATGACTGGGAGACGCTGCTTCAGTGCTTGGAGCAGAGGAGGCTGCAGGTCAGGGGGTGCCTCCTGTGGTGGAGGGGATTTTAGCACAGCTCACTCAGCTTTACCTCTCACGCCTGCATGGAGCAGTCAGCTGCCTGGAAGCCCTCCACCTCTCATTTGATGGAACGGTGACAGAACGTGGAGCCCAGCCGTGCCCTGCTGCTGCATTTCCACAGCCAAAGCCCAGCCGTCACCGTGGGCTTGGCCAGGGGAGCTCTCAGCTGGCCAACCGGCAAGGGGGGATGTTGGAGGAGAACAGAACCACGCAACATCCTTGCACTTAAACAAAAACTCCCAAGAGACGCACTGATCTTGCAACTGTCGACTCGCACTGCATCGCTGCGACGTGGAGCGTGGCTCAGCTCGGCCAGGAGCAGCAGCCC
>NW_011263365.1:0-540 GCF_000146605.3 Meleagris gallopavo
ATCTGGGGGGAAAATTCAAATTTTTAGTGGAAATACAAACAAGCTTTAAATGAGTTCAAAACAGGTGATAGTATAGCTGAAACTCTAACTATTGTATTCTAGTAGTAGCCTTTTAGTTGTGATCACTCTGTAGGAAAATATTTCTGTAGGAAAATATTTCTCATAGCCACAAGAAAGTCTGCTGCAGTCAAATATAAACAACTCCTAAACTCTTATTTGTGAAGTGTGCTGTGTTGTTTGGTACTGTTATATCACGTCCAAGAAAATGTTTTACTTTCCATTGTGTGTTGTATTTTTCAGATCTTTAGCTGGACTATTACAGTTTCATGCTGGGCTGTCAAAACAACTCAATCTACACTGACTCACTACAGAGAAACATATAGTTTCCACCCAATGCCTCCAGAGGAACAGTTCAAATAGGAAAGCATCAGGGACTGTGATCTGAATATCAGAGGCTCACCAGGATTAGAAGACTTTAAAAAAAAAAAAAGAACTAGTAATAAATTATTCATAGCTCTAAACTCTTAGATAATTAAAATT
>NW_011263367.1:0-459 GCF_000146605.3 Meleagris gallopavo
TCTGTCACGCAAGTGTCAGCCATCAAATGTATCCAATGAAACGCAGCTGTAAGCATTGTGTTTAGACAAACTAGCCAACCTCATCCATTTTGCACGACCTGCAAAGTCCAAAACTGACAGCCTTACTGTCATTGCTTTAAAGGCAAGACAAAACAACAGCTAACATTTATCCCTGCACCACATCTATTAGAGAGGATTCAAAACAATTCAGAGAGGTGAAACGCTTGGGCCAATGTGCCAAAAAAACTTCTTTAGTGAGCCCAATTTTGAAGCAAGAAATTGGTTTTGCATGCATAAGGATACCCTCACTTCATGAGTGCTGCTCTGATGGAATAAACAGTGCTCTAGGCAGTTAAAACACAGCATGTGCAGGACTCCTCTCTAATGGGAGACATTCATACAAGATAGAAAAAAATCAACCTGGGAGGGACTGAACTTCTTCACCTACCAATAACAAGT
>NW_011263368.1:0-469 GCF_000146605.3 Meleagris gallopavo
ACTTTCCATCTTATGCTCTGAAATGAGCAATTTGCCTTAGGGCTACTCCAAAAAATTTATCCTGGAAATCTTTAAACAGATGCTGACTTAAAAACAAACAAACAAACCAAAAAAAAAAACCTAGTAAACTAGGATTTTTCCTTATTGTGTTAGGCAAGGCTAAATGAATTTGAGCTTTCACAAACTGAATATTTTCTGAAGATGCCCACCACAGTTCATTCTCCTCCTGAAGAGACACAAAGAGAGGACACAGAGGTCTTAGAGGACCACAGTCCCCTTTTCATCAGTGCTTGGTGTTCTTGCAGTCTTCTAGCAGCAGAAGGGAACACCATCCTGCCTCAGAGCTACTGAATAGACACAGCTGAAGTGTGCTGACTCACTGTCCCGCCCACATTACTAATTGACACTTAAACACATTTTATGCTGCCATGTGAACTGCTCTCCCTCCTCCTTCCTCTCCTTGCTCTAG
>NW_011263369.1:0-365 GCF_000146605.3 Meleagris gallopavo
GTTGGGCCTCTACTGTAAGATAACAATTCAATAAACATTTTATTGTTGAAGTGTTTATGTCTTAATAATGCACTTCTGCAAGCTGTTCTATTTTCTGTCAAACTGTTTTTCTTGAGTTTTTGATCAATTTTGCTGTAAATGTAAGAATTTTTTTAAAGCTTTATTTGACTCAATGAATTAAAGTTATTTACAATTAAACTGTATTTGAGTGCATCAATATCTCACCCTTTGATTTAGCTTATTATGGTGTATTTAGACATCTTTTTTATAAATAGGAGATTAGATTATTGTAAACAGGAAAAATGTAGGATAGTCTCTTTTTTTATTAAATCAGTTGATAGGATAAGTAGAGGCATAAAACTTCC
>NW_011263370.1:0-447 GCF_000146605.3 Meleagris gallopavo
TCCAGAAATGATAGAGCAGTTTGGTTCTTGGACCCAAGTTTTTGCAGAAAATTCCCTTCCTGGCTCTAAGCACAAAAAGAAAAGAAAACCACATCTGAATCTTCATTAAAATACAGAGCCTACAGATGAGCCATGTACAAAAGTGATGTAGATTTTAACAGCTTCTCCTCTGCTCCCATGTAATGCTCTACAGTCACAGCAAAGAAACAATAAGAATTACAAAATGCTGTATGAGAAAAAAACATAAATAGTTTACCTGATTTTTATAATGGTTATAGAATAGAATCATCATGATTGTTCTTCAGATAAAAGCTATCTTAAAGACTTCTAGAGCATGAACTAAAAAAGCTCTCTAATCTCTATTCCAAATGAGTTCATCAGATTTTCCTAGTCAACTGTATTCCAGAGGCATCTTGTGCTTATTTAATATTAATTTTCCCTTAATTG
>NW_011263371.1:0-343 GCF_000146605.3 Meleagris gallopavo
TTCAGCCTATTTTTTCAGATTACTTCAGTACTAAAACTCTCACATGAGGCTGAAAACTTACATAATTCTTGGCTGATCTGTTGATGTTGACTCAGTTTCATGTTCAAATCATTTCAGATGAATGATTTGTACCTAACAAAAGCTTTGCATCTTGGCTTAATATTTATAGTCTTGCAATAATTATATATACTTTATTTCCTGTACTTTTTTTACTCCACTGCTAGTAACAAAAAAAAACAAAAAAAAACAGGGGAGTAGAATGCACTAGTCAGTGATGTAACCATAATTTTATTTATATATGTAAGCATAATATTTATTGCTGTGCTATCTAATTCATAAAATT
>NW_011263373.1:0-375 GCF_000146605.3 Meleagris gallopavo
TGCAACCAAACGATTTAACTTTCAAATCAAGCAGGTGTACAGCATTTTCTTGACATAAAAAACCAACAGCTTGTCAGGCTTTGTCAGACCCTTCACAATAATTACTTCCACAGCCCACGTTTTGTTTGATGGTTTAGATAATTAACTTCTTTACACATCAAAGTCCCATCATCTGTATGTTCTATTTCCTTTCTTCCGGATATAAAAAAAAAAAACACAAAAAAAGAAAAGAAAGAAAATAATTACAAAAGCAAGAAGCACTCTCAAATCAATTTTCTTCAATAAGTATAGCTAACATGGAACTGAAAAGCCTACTGTAATCTTCAGTGGGTCAATATACTGTATTTGTTTTAGCTCCAAACTGAAATGCAGCTG
>NW_011263375.1:0-448 GCF_000146605.3 Meleagris gallopavo
TAACTGCTTATGTGACCGTATCTGGAAGACTGATCATAACACTGTTCTGCCAAAGGCACATTGGTGCAATTATACTTAGAGAAAAGTCTAGAATACTTTGAGCCCTATATTTTACTTGTGGAACTCCATTTCCACACAAAGCAAGATGTGTATCTGTATTTCACGAAAAGGAAAAAAGACAAAATGTCACTGAGAATAAAAGAATAGTACATATGTATATATATTGAAGTAGAGAATTTAAAAAAAGAGAACACTTCAGAGTGAAGTCCAAATGAAATAGTCAATCAGGACTACAGTACCAAAAAAGTCCAACTGCCAACTTGCCTATGGTTGTTAGACTGTGAGAAACAGAGATTTTATGGATTCTACCACTGCAGCAACATGAAAAGGAGAAAAATGATATATCTAGAAACCACAGGATATGTTCCAAATCGAACTCATTACCAAA
>NW_011263376.1:0-413 GCF_000146605.3 Meleagris gallopavo
TGGTTTCTTTGATCATGGGGCGGTTTACTTGGCACCTGGCTTGAGATCTGCTGATGGGTCTCACCTGTCTGAAAGGAGGAAATGGATAATTGCCCAGGAGCTGGAAGGGCTTGTGGAGAGGGCCTTAAACTAGATATGAAGGGGGAGGGAATAAAACCAGAGAAGAGCGTATGGGAATGATAATAGGATTAGGGGTGAGACAAGGGGCTCAGGTAAAGTGCATCTACACTAATGCATGCAGCATAGGCAACAAACAGGAGGATCTGGAGGATATTGTGTTGTGGCAGGCAGTCTATGACTTAGTTGCCATTACAGAAACATGGTGGGATTGCTCCAATGATTGGAGTGCTGCAGTGGGTGGCTACAAGCTCTTCAGAAGGGATAGGGTTGAGAGCTTATGGGTCAGAATGAAA
>NW_011263377.1:0-389 GCF_000146605.3 Meleagris gallopavo
TAGGCTGAATATCTGTGGGGTCAGACCAGCATTTTTACACAGGTAACTACAAAAATATGAAGATTACAAAAATATAATATATTATGTCACTATTTCGGTTTCTCTTTATAATAGAGTATCGTATGAGTAGTACATTGGCCTTTCCCAACAACGCTAAGCTGGAACCCTACAAATGCACAGGCAATCCACAGGCAACAAAAAAAAAGAAATTAACATATAATAATGCTGTATACTAACATACACTAACTTATGGGTTACGTTAACCATTTATAAGGTGAAGAGGATAAAAAAAAAACCTAAGGAAATAAAATAAACATTTACAGATGAATTATAAAGTGACTAAAATGCATAAGCAAGCAAGATACAGAAAAGCCTAGAACTGCGTTAAA
>NW_011263379.1:0-443 GCF_000146605.3 Meleagris gallopavo
CTCTTGCCATCGAGATCACAAGAGCCAGAGGATGTGGTTGCACCCAGTGAGGAGGTCCTGTGAGGTGCTTAGTGCTTTGCTTTATGTAACACCATTGGTAGTTTCACAAAACAGGGCTTTAAAAATATACCCAAGCAAAACTGCACCAATGGAGAGCTACTCTTGCAGCTCATATATACATGCTTCATACTTGCATGACTTGCCACCTCCCAAAAAAAACCAACCAAAACAAACCACAAACCTTCATACGTGCATATCATGAAGAAGCCTTTTACCTACAGCAAGACTTCTATCCCAGAGCACGGTGGCAGTGTGCAGGTGGTGGGATGCCCATCCTGGCATGAGGCTCCCCTGCCCATCACCAGCTGCCAGCTGGTGAAGCAACAGAATAAAAACAAATACAGGTAAAAGGAACAGCACACTTATTTTTCCTGTGCTAGAAA
>NW_011263380.1:0-535 GCF_000146605.3 Meleagris gallopavo
AAAAAGGCATTGGAGGCCATCTGTTATCCCGAGGCGTGCTAGAAAGGGAATCAGATAGAGTGTGCAGTGCTCACCAGTGCTGAGAATTTATGCACAGAATGGCAGAAATGAATGTTTTCAATCGTGGAAAGGAAAACATGTAAGATTTTCTCCAGTTGTTCACCCCGAACATAAAAGACTCCACAGTATGGAAAAGAAGAAGAAGGAGCCCTGTACGGACAGGATCTCCAGAGTGCTACTTGGGGAAAATCCACTTGATTCTTGTAACTTGATTGTTACTCTGCACAGAATCTGCATTCCTATACTGGATTAACTCACTGTCTACAACCCTTTTGATTCTTTCATTTTGAAAACCCCTCTTCATACACCATTTATCGTTTGGTCTTTCTTTTTGAGTACCTGGAAAGGACTCTACACGTCTTTTTACCCCATTCCAAGATCCCCAAGGCAAAATATGAGGAGACAAAACAGGAGGGCAGGATTTTCAGGAAACTTGTGTCAAGTGGAATCGGGTCACACTCCGCAGATGGTACAC
>NW_011263381.1:0-398 GCF_000146605.3 Meleagris gallopavo
AAAGGCAACTTGCTGGCTATCATGCAAATGGCAGCCACACTCATTCCCCAGCTCTTTCCACCTGCCATGCACCCTTCCTGCTCCCTTGCATCTGCCAGTCACAGTTCATTTTTGCTATTACAGCAGCAAATTAATCAGCTCAAGAACAGATAAGATGAGTACCAGATGCAGCAGAAATGCAGAGAGAGGGGCAGAAAAAAAGATTGCCCCTTTTGGCAGCAGCTGCTATAGCAGTGAAGCATGACAGTTTCATCCTCATCCTATTTCCTCCTTACCTAAGGGAAATGTGATTGTTCTTAATTCAAATAGGCACTGCTTCACTTCCTTAAATATATTTTTGTAATAAAAAAAATACTTTCTTCAAGAATGAGAATTCCCTCCCTGTTTTAATATCTTTC
>NW_011263382.1:0-529 GCF_000146605.3 Meleagris gallopavo
ACAGAATCCAGGCTAAATGCATCCAAAGCTTGCCTCGTTGCAGCGATCACAGTGCTGCAAGGAGTCCTTTTAACCCTTATCTGCAAAAGTAAGCAGCAATCAAAAGAAACTCTGGCTCACTGGCATGCAACGAGAAAAGGAAGCAGTCAACAAGAACTCAGGTAGTTGCTAATTAGCGAAGTTTTCCCATAGCTCTGAGAGCTTTCAGAAGTAAGCATTCAGCTCATTTACATGTGTTAGAAGGTGAACACTTACTGATGACTCTTGAGAGCAGTAGGGAGGTGCTGAAACTCAAGCACTGAACTGCTCTTTTTATACTTGTGAAACTTTCCAGTCTCAGAAGTCCATGGAGTAAAACAGGCACAGTTCCTCCAAAGGGTTTTGTTTGTTTGTTTGTTTGTTTGGGTGTTTTGTTTTGTTCTTTTTTTGTCCGTCTCTTGTCTTCGTTCCCACTAACGCTTTTGAAGTAAGCGGGGTAGAAGTTAAAGCTCCTTTCCAGATCTGTCATTAAGATCACGCCACGGAAGGT
>NW_011263383.1:0-525 GCF_000146605.3 Meleagris gallopavo
AGTGTAGGCAGACTGAAATTTCTCCTCTCACCTCTGCCTCCCTTTTTTATCTTATTATTCTCTTTGTAGATGGAGAAAAAGCAAGAATAACCAACCGTTCATGGTATGAATCTAAAGAAGATTCATGATATGAATCTAAAACTCAAACAGGACTTTTAAATAAGATTATTTATATTCCTTTACCATGTATGCCTTATATTAACTTGCTGTTTTCTTTAAGATTAAAAAAAATAATAAGTAAAACAAAGCAAAACATCAAAAAAATATAAAGCTCTGCAATCAAGAAACCACATAAACTACATTAGTAGTGGACTCTAGTATTGCCAAGTGAAAACCTCTTCATCTGTCCCACACTTTTTTCTTATTTATTTAATTAGAGATCTGTGGCTATTGCACCTAAAATGTTGGATTTCAATGCAATGTAGCATATAAATAAAGTTTTTTCAGCAATTGACAATATTTTTTTAAAGGGGCTTAACCCTACACTGGTACATCATGGACAAGCAATGATTTTTTCTCAGTTGT
>NW_011263385.1:0-424 GCF_000146605.3 Meleagris gallopavo
TTCAAGTCTTCTAAAATAGCTCTCCACAGAACATTAAATCGTTTTTTCTCTTTTAGGTGATCTTCAAGAAGGTTTTGTAGGTTCAAACAAGTTACATATCACTGCTCCACTCTTTCATCTCCATTGGTCCTTCTCTCCTCAGAACTTCAATGGCTGTTCTCTGATCCTGCTCCTATTATTGCCTACCACTAATTTTCCTTCCATCTTTTCCAGAGCACATATTGTCCCATTTCCCAAGCAGTGCAAACTCTGCCCTAGGCCACAAAGGCATTTCAGCATGCACAAGAGATTAAGAACAATTACTGCTAGAGATACACAAAAACTGATGGTGTATCCAGAGCACTTAAAGAATGGACTTGGAAATTCATTCCCCAAAACGGCTTCAAAACCTGCAAGGTGACAGCTTCAATTCCAGTCACCTTGG
>NW_011263386.1:0-490 GCF_000146605.3 Meleagris gallopavo
TGTCTCTATTCCCCTGTAATAAAACTGTAGGAGAGAGGAACACTTAAGTGGCAGACTTACGTCAGCCTTATCTTAAAAAAATAAATAAATAAAAATAGGAAAGTGGTAATAGATAGCTGCTACACAAGTTTACCATATTTTATACAGCTCAGAAATCTAGCTGAGATCTCATGCAGCTCAAATATAGTATTCAACAGCAAAAGCACATTTCTTGCTGTTGTTTGAAACAAGAAGCCAACAGAATTGAGGTTTACTGGTTCGATCTTCCAAGACATCAGTTTTCAGCAAAACTGACAGTTCACATAATATAAAATTCAGTGAATGACCCTGCAGCACTCATTCTCCTGTCTGTGAATAAGACTTATTGCACACAAAAATACAGCTCTAGTTGTCTTCAGTCTGTGCAGAATAAAAGCAATGTACAAATGATGCATTGTCAAATTATAGGCTGCTAAATTTCATAACTAGTATGTTGTGTGCTGTGTACATT
>NW_011263387.1:0-425 GCF_000146605.3 Meleagris gallopavo
AAAAAAGCTACAAAACATAAGCCAAATATAGGCAAAAAAGATAACAAATTTAACTGCTGCTATAGTAATCCTAGTAGGCAGGTTAAGCAAGGAACAAAAGACCCTAGCAAGCTGCAAGTTCAGTCATGGTTGCTGCAAAAGTTTCTGAGATCTCTTTGGGAATGGATAAAATCCACTCTTTGCAGCTATATATGGTTTTTTTTTTGTAAGAAAATGGCATAAATAGAATTAGCAAATACACAAAAACTATGCTGTCTGAATACTTGATTTTAATAAAGTGGATAACTCACTTGACAGGTTACTGCCAAAGTATGGCACAACTGTGTTTTTCCAGTACGAAACTCCCCAAATAATTCTGTTATGGACCCTGTTTCTATTCCTCCTAGGTGGAAGAAAAAGGAAAAAAAAAAAAAAAAAAGAATTGT
>NW_011263389.1:0-495 GCF_000146605.3 Meleagris gallopavo
GCTTGAGGATAACTTTAAAAAAAAAAGTGCACTTGTACTTAATGTTCTACCTATGGAAGTATGTATGATAATTGGAAGTGCAAATAAGTCTAACAGTTGTGTGGCTACTTCATAAAAAGGTCAGACAAACTGAAATCTGGAGCTCCTGTCACTACTACTTTGATCTACTTTTGCAAGCTGAATTAGAATTTGATGTGGCTGAGATATAAAGTTTCATTAGTTAGAAAGCAGGATTTGAGAGAAGTATTATTCTAATGGAAGTGTGAGCCAGGTCTTATTCCTACAGTGCTAGAGAGGTTAGCAGCCAGGTATTCATAACGTTCCTACTCTCTGAATAAGCCTGTAGAATAATTATGTTTGCAGCAGTTAACCTCATTATGTTGTGACTGTGCTAGATTTCTTACATAATAGGAGGATGAGCTAATAAATGTCAGGTATGACTTCAAAAGTAAAGTTCACGTGCATGTCCTGAGATGACTAACTTCTTGTAGTATT
>NW_011263390.1:0-335 GCF_000146605.3 Meleagris gallopavo
GGAGTTTTCTGGAGAAAAAGAATGAATCAAAATAACAACCCTCTGAATCACTACAGTAAGATTTTCTCAACCAAACTCATATTTCCTATGTATTAACTCTATTTTAATGCTATTATATGCTAAAAAAACCAACAAAAAAACAAACAAAAAACAAACACCAACACACAAACAAAAAAAAAACAGAGAAAATCCAACAAAGAACCTCAATCAAAACCAGGTTGAAATACAGGATTCTAAACTGCACTGAATTATTTCCTGTCTTTCATACAGATCTAAAATGGCTTGGTTTATGAATGTCAAATTTGTTTTTCTATATTAGTGAAGGCCTGAGCCTT
>NW_011263391.1:0-460 GCF_000146605.3 Meleagris gallopavo
CTATGGGGGCACACTTTAAATAGCTGACTAAAAAACCCAACCCATCAGGTGACTTTGTTGTTGCATGTCAGGGTCAAATCCTTCCATTTGGATATCTTAAGGCAGGAAGAAGTCTGAATTCCAATGCACCTAATCACAGGCCTAGTAACCTGCGTATGCAGTATGTCTCTCCTGCAAAGAGAAGAGCTGTGGAAGTAAAAGAGGTGCTTGCTTCTGAGCGTCTACAGCAAGAGCTTTGTACTTCTTAGAAGTTTTGGGGTTCATCTGGATCCACAGTACGTAATATGATCCAGTCAGGATACTTTATTGTCCCAGCTTCAGATGCTGCAGTTACTTCTTGGGTTTCTCTAAGATGTTCAGGAACTTCCCTCGAGTCATTTCTCTAGCTGAAACCACAAGGGAAGGGGAAAAAAAAAAAAAAAGAATTAAATATTAAAAGAAATACCAAGAAACCCAAACA
>NW_011263393.1:0-455 GCF_000146605.3 Meleagris gallopavo
CGATGCAACATACCGATAGATGTATGTCTCCCAAGATAGGCTTGGGACTGAGGGGTAGATTTGAGCATGAATATTATTGCACAGATTATTAATGACTGTGAAATACGTTTTTCAATCAAGCAAGCGAAGCATATATACATATATCATCTGAATATAGCCCTAACTATTTTAAATCATTGAAACACCTTTTTAATAGAAATGCAATTTGTTTTGGTATGTCAAATTAATGGTCGAGGAGAAATCACCATAAGCCATATTGCATCAGTATGGTCATTTGGAGAAAGAATTTCTTTTCTGCTCTCATTAATACTCTAGTAAGCACAAGAATGGATATGGGACTTCTTGTCTCGTGTTTTGTTACTATATGTGGAATAGTTAAGTTCTGAAGTGGAATAAGTGTCTTGGCTGACAGTATCTGACAGAAGCTGACTAGATGTGTGCATGACTTGAAGGAA
>NW_011263394.1:0-468 GCF_000146605.3 Meleagris gallopavo
CAGAGATGAGTGATGAAGGAGTAACAGCTGTCTCTCTGAAATGGAAGCTGAACAAGCTGGAAGATACAGTTGTGGCTTTCCTACATGATACAGCCTGACACTGATAAAGGAACATCCACAGAAACACTCCATCTGAAGCACAGTATGCTATGCAGGAAAGAAAAAGAAAAAAAAAAAAAGGGAACCCTCCCCTCCTTCCCCCAACACAGAACACACCTCCCTCCCCCATCAGCCCATAAACCCACATGGCATGCTTTGCAGACCATCCAGCTACCGTCAGCTGGAAAGGAGCACATTCAGGATGCACTGCAGGAACGCGGTTACTGCGATCCCCTGGAGCTTAAAGCCACCTCCCTCCTCTGGGGGAATGGCACACACACCACACACGTACCAGCACTCTGCAAGTGCCCTTCATTGTTTTGGTAATTATTTACCTACTGGTGCTGTTTCTAGACAAAGCACAGTATT
>NW_011263395.1:0-440 GCF_000146605.3 Meleagris gallopavo
GAATATGCCTCTTTTCATGTTGATGTATTAGGTCATTGCTTGAAACCAAAATTAAGTAATACTTAAGTAATTCTGCTTGTATGTCAGAAATCTGTTGAAAGTGGAGAAGTGTCAGTAAGCAGGTTGACTTGTAAAAAAATGAACTGTACTGAAATCTGCCAGTCTATATTTGGATAAGGAAAAAAAATCTAAACCAAACATTTATCTAAGTTGGTCTAGAGACTGGATTTCCTAAGGAAATTTTTTAAAAAATGAAATAAATAGATAAGTAAAGAGAGAGATTAATTTTTCTTTTTTTCAGGTTGAGTTGGAAATTTTTATAGATTTTTTTTTTTTTTAACAGTCCTACCACACATATGAATTATTGGTGTATACAGTATCACCATAATTTTCAGAGCAATTTCATCTATTCAAATCCTGAGGTGATTTTTTTCCCAAAG
>NW_011263396.1:0-447 GCF_000146605.3 Meleagris gallopavo
AGCTAAGCTTTTTGTATTCTACTTCTTCATTTGTCTCTGTCACTATTGATGCAAAGCTTAGCATGATGGCAGGACTGTATACATATCAGTGTATCTCAGTCCAGTGTGAAGAAAGACATCTGCATTTTTTGGTTATTATTTTCAGTTAGTTACTTTGCTTTGGAAGAGCTTCTAGTGAATACTATAGGTCTGCCTGCAAGCGATACAAGACAGACTGTGAGACTTCTCATTACTCATTCCTAATGTTGCAAAAGCTGGTCTAATATTAACCCAGCTTAAGATCTGTCTGAAGTCAGTCTCCCTGCAGATAGAGAACTAGAGAATGCATAGCCAAGATGGAGATGGCAAAGATAAACAAACTATGGGTCAGCTTCTATTTGAGAGATTAGGCAAGTAACAACACTTAACCAGAAAGAAACGTAAAATCAATAACATTACAGAGATAGT
>NW_011263397.1:0-436 GCF_000146605.3 Meleagris gallopavo
CAGAAATAACTTGAAACGTCACCCTAGAGGGCCAGGGCAAGTGAGCCCAGGCTGGTGCTGCAGAAATCCTATCCCAGCTGTACAGCCTGACCTTCTCACTGACATTTCCTCTGTAACTACATGGTAAGTGTTGGGGCCCTGAGGGCTCTTGCGGGTCTTGATGGCCCTGACTGGGCTTACCTGGGGCCTGCCCCACACCCCATTGCCTAGGGACTCTTGAGTCCAGCCATGGGCTCTCAGCCCCTATTTGTGCTATTTACAGGAATACTTGTCTGTAACGTAACCTCAGCTATGACTGGTTGTGGGCCCTGCTGGTTCTGGAGGATTCCTACTTGAACTCAAACCTCTCTTACCACTACAGACCTGTCTGACTGACCATCATCACTGGACCTGGCTCTCACCTGTGGCACACTCTGTTCCCTGTCCTTTAAGGATT
>NW_011263399.1:0-608 GCF_000146605.3 Meleagris gallopavo
TCTTCTTGGTCGGGAAGAGGCCAGAGATCCTATTTCACTACCGGACTTGTGAAACAGAGTCTGCAAGGGTTTTTGTTCTCTAGTTGCATCGCTGCTCAGGGTGGTGGAAAGAGTACATGAGAGGCAGAAAAGCTGTATAAAATGATGGAGGATGCATGCATAGGAGTGAGTGAGAGGCAAGCATTCCAGAAAAGCTTGGGTAGTATTTGGTAGAAAGGTACTGAGCAGGAGAGCAGGGATGCTCAGGAGCAGCCTCTCTTTAAACTAGAACTGTTAAGTAAGTTTCAATAACTCAAACACCTAAGGAAGGATCATGATGACCCCAAAGATCCCATGTCCCCAACATCTCCAACCCACCTGAAGGTCACACTTCTGTCCTTGCATCCCCTTGGATGCTCTGCAGGGTCACTTTGGCTCTTGTTCTGTCCCTTCCTTGCCTGGAAACTGATCCCCACTTTATCTTTACAGAGGGAAAAAGAAAAGGAAAGCCAGCAGACAGGGCCTTTTGTACCACAAAGTAGATTAGGGGCCTCCCAGGGCCCTGCAGCCTGTGCTCAGCGGAGGGAGGGCTGGGAGGAGGGAGGGAGGGAGGGAAAGCTCCACTCTCA